>NC_041382.1:581351647-581366318 GCF_002162155.2 Triticum dicoccoides | reverse complement strand
CCGCCCCACCGCCCAAACCCCCGCCTCGCCGGAGCCCCTCGCCGGAGGTACCGCCCCGGATCCCGAGCCGCCGGTTTTTTAAAAAACCATTCAGTTTTCTTTAGAAACCCTAGTTCATTTTTTCAGACCGGTTCGCTGGTTTTTCTCGGTTCTTCTATTTACCGGACGTTCGTCCGTACGTTCATTTTAACGAATGGTTTTCGCCCGTTAGTTACAGTTAACGAACAATCGTTCATTAGTCTGTTCGTCAGTTTTCTTTTTGTCGGTTTTATCCGCGATTATTTTCGATCGCGATTTCTGATCCGATCTTAGTTTCTGTTTATCTTTTCGCTTTTTACTCGGAATCAGGCGATTCAAGTGCCTAGATCTTCGTCGTGAGACCCTCTTTCTGTTTAACCAACTTGCACAAGTTTTTTGCTACTGTAAAATTTGACCTAGGTCCAGATTAGTAAAGGGATCTTGTTTCTTTCGCTGTTTGAGTTTCGTTGCTCCGTTCGATTTGATTCTTTTTGCGTACCGGAGTTCTTAAGTTGAACTTTCTGGTCAGCCTCTCTTATTTGAGTTTTGCTTGTGCATCTTTGCTTGTTGCTTATGTATGTTATTGTTTGTTTGCGACAGAACACCCGGAGTGCGAAGCGTGTTACTACGAGTCTCTAGGTTTCGCGGATCGTTAGCAAGGCAAGTAACACATTGATCATACTCTTTTCATACCCGGTTTTTATGCATTAGTTCCAATCCTCAAACATTGCATGATTAGGATGTCATTAACTTGTGGGTTGGGAAGTAGTTATTGAGGTAGAACCTATTGCCCTGTTACTATCAAACCCTTGGGAGTTACTTCTACGCGTTGCTTATATTACTATGCTATGCTATGCTCGTAGACGTGGTTTGGGTTTGAGTGAAATCCATGACAGATGTGAGATTTTTAATTAATGGTTCAACTTAATGTGGCAACCTAAATAAACATCTGGGTGGATTGAGGCACCTGGGGAACCCAGTGTTGTCTGTTTTTTTGGAAATCCCGGGGTACCCGTGTGATCTTCCTATGGACCACCACCCATGCTCAAAGGGAACTAAGATTATTCATGCTAGAAACTTCCGTGTGCAGCCACAAGCAATTATGGTCTCTAGCATAGTTGAGTAAGTTACGTGAAGCTCTTGAAGAGGTAGATCAGCAGGTAGTGGGTTTTGTAGGTTTGGTATGGTCAACCCGGAGTAGAGAGTTAACGTTTCTGAAAGACTGTGTCTCGGTCATCCGTTTCTCAAACACCATGCAGTGTGAGAAATCCAACGGAGGCGATCGAGTCTTGTGGGGAAAAGTGCGCAAACCTCTGCAGAGTGTACAATCTAATCATGGTTAGTCGTGTCCCCGGTTATGGACAATCTTGAGTATCTAGTACTTGAGTTATCACATGTATCTCATCACTCTTAATTAATATTGTTGGGTTGTTAACTACTTTAATTTGGGATTGAGTTGGGGTTACCTTCTCAATGTTGTTCAACCACCATGATAGTTAAATAAAATCTATTCCTTTGTTGTAGGGAAAAATTGGCTTTACGCAAAACTGTAACCATAGAGCTTTCCACCAGCCAAATATGCATATAGTGATAGCATTATTCTGTTCTTGCTCTACTGTGTTACTTTGCCAGCATATTCCATGTGCTGGCCCGTTCTCGGGCTGCAACGTATCATGTTGCAGGCTTTTTAGACGAAGAGTAAGGTTCGTTAGGTCGTTGCCGTGCAGCTCAGCTATGCCGTTGGAGTTGATGGCCTCACTTTATCTTCCAAGCCTTCCGCTATTATCGCATTAGATGGCCTTAAGCCATATTATTGTAATAAGTTCTCTTTGGAGACATTCGATGTAATAAGTGTGTGATTGCTACTCTGCTATAAATCCTCGAGTACTATGTGTGTTAGCATTACTGATCCATGGATGACACTGAAGCACAGAGACTTGACTATCTAAGGTCGGGTCGCTACAAGATGGTATCAGAGCACACGCTGAGTGTTGGACATGACCACTAAGATAAACCATAGGTCACTCTTCTCTACTCATTTCTGACTCCTCTCCATTTTCTACTCTTTAGGATGACGGAGATGAAGAACAAGTTTGCACAACCGGATGAAGACACACCTTTTGGACGTCACTTGAAGGAAGTCACTAGGTACTTGAACATTGGAATACCAAGCTTCACCGGGACGTACAACGCCACCCTACTAGAAGAGGAGCGCTGGAAGATTCAAGTACAAGTTCCAGGAAGGACGTTCTCACCAACTTCCAAACCCATAGAATTTTCTTTCGATGCACCAACCAGGAGTTTAGGAAAGAGCATGGCAGCCCACATTACCATGGGACGCATTGGAGAAGTCTACAACAGGGAACTCAAGGACACTATCTACCAAATATGTGGGTGCCGAGACGAGCAATGGGAAGTAATCACCACCAGGAAGGATAGATCCATTGCAACTTTCATCCATGAGTTAAACCAGCACATTCAACGTCAGGAGAACTAGATGTGTGTAGACATGATGGACTTGAAGAAGGCGAAGACTAGGATCATTGAGCTGGAGGAGGAACTCAAATCAAGACATCACTATAGAAGAATGACGACCTAGTTAGGAAGATCAGAGTATTCATGGGAGACCCCACACCAGTAGAAGAAGATGAAGAACCCAAGGAGATTCGCCCCGAGGACTACATCATCATCGACGACACCGATTCAGATCCTAGTGATGATGACTTTGAAGACGAAGCTGGAGCAGACATCATGGAGTCTTCCACCGATCAAAATTTCTAGATGACCACCATATATCATTAGTATACCCCCATGTAATTAGTAGTAGTAGAGCACTTTTGCGATAGTTCTAGACCGCTTGTATGCCCTTGCTTGATTGATTGAGTGAAATGATTGTGTTTGTCTCATGTGCATATGGGTAGTGCTTCCTCATTAGACCTCATTCTATTCTGATCTCTCCCCTCTAAACCCATCAGATGCCTCTGAGACGTGACCCCGGATTTGCTTTCCCACCGGAGCTCACTCAGTTGATCCAGCAACAGAATACCTTGATGCAATTGCTAGTTTAGAACTAGGGCAACAACAACAATGCGCCGCCAGTGGACAACCTAGCCCATTTTCTAAGGTTACAGCCATCGGTGTTTTCCAGTAGCACCGAGCCTATAGTTTCTAATGATTGGCTACGCCGTATTGGAAGGGAGTTGACCACCGCAGGTTGCACAGATGCTAAGAAGGTGCACTTTGCCGCACACCAGTTGGATGGACCAGCAGCCTCATGGTGGGAGAATGTCACGCCCTCGATGCAGCTATATCTCCCATGTGTCGAAGCACGACTTAGAGGCATAATCACATTGAAAGCAATGTCGCAAGTGAGGTAATGTTCACACAACCCATGTAATACATAAGGGAAAGAGATACATAGTTGGCTTACAATCGCCACTTCACACAAATACATGAATAAAGCATTACATCATCCAAATACAATCAAGGTCCGGCTACGGAACCAAAATAAAAGAAGAGCCCCAAATACGACACGGTCCCCGATCGACCCCAACTGGGCACCACTACTGATCAACTAGAACGAAACAACACAAAGGACAAGATCTTCATCGAGGTCCTCCTTAAGCTTGGTTGCATCACCTGCATGGTTCAACGGCACCTACAAGCTGGTTTTGGAAGTATCTGTGAGTCACGGGGACTCAGCAATCTCGCACCCTCGCGATCAAGACTATTTAAGCTTATAGGTAAGGTAAAGGTATGAGGTGGAGCTGCAGCACGCGACTAGCATATATGGTGGCTAACATACGCAAATGAGAGCGAGAAGAGAAGGCAAAGCACGGTCGATAAAACTGTGATCAAGAAGTGATCCTAGACAACCTACATCAAGCATAACTCCAACACCGTGTTCACTTCCCGGACTCCGCCGGAAAGCGACCATCACGGTTACACACGCGGTTGATGCATTTTAATTAAGGTCAACTTCAGGTTTTCTACAACCGAACATTAACAAATTCCCATCTGCCCATAACCGCGGGCACGACTTTCAAAAGATCAAATCCCTGCAGGGGTGTCCCAACTTAGCCCACGACAAGCTCTCACGGTCAACGAAGGAATAGGCCTCCTTCCGAGACATTTCGATCAGACTCGGTATCCCGGTTCTACAAGACATCCTCGACAATGGTAAAACAAGTCCAGCAAGACCGCCCAATGCGCCGACATCCTGATAGGAGCTGCACATATCTCGTTCTCAGGGCAACACCGGATGAACACTACATACAACTAAAATCAGCCCTCAAGTTTCCCTGAGGTGGCGCCGCAAGTGGCTCTAGTTTGGACCAACACTTAGACAAGCACTGGCCCGGGGGGTTAAAATAAAGATGACCCTCGGGATGTGCGACTCCCAAGGGAAAAAGGCTAGGTGGCAAATGGTAAAACCAAGGTTGGGCCTTGCTGGAGGACTTTTCTTCAAGGCGAACTGTCAAGGGGTTCCCATTATAACCCAACCGCGTAAGGAACGCAAAATCCGGGAACATAACACCGATATGACGGAAACTAGGGCGGCAAGAGTGGAACAAAACACCAGGCATAAGGCCGAGCCTTCCACCCTTTACCAAGTATATAGATGCATTAATTAAATAAGATATATTGTGGTATCCCAACAAGTAAACAATTTTCCAACAAGGAATGATCTCCATGTTCCAACAAGGAACAAACTTCAATCTTCACCTGCAACTAACAACACTATAAGAGGGGCTGAGCAAAGCGGTAACATAGCCAAACAATGGTTTGCTAGGACAAGGTGGGTTAGAGGTTTGGCGTGGCAATATGGGAGGCTTGATAAGCAAGTGGTAGGTATCGCGGCATAGGCATAGCAAAAGAGCGAGCAACTAGCAAGCAAAGATAGAAGTGATTTCGACGGTATGATCATCTTGCCTGAAATCCCGCAAGGAAGAAGAACGAGTCCATGAAGAAGACAAACGGGCGTAGTCGAATGGGTCCTCACAAACGCGACGTTATCGGAACCAACCCGAAGAAGCAAACACCAGAAAGAAGCACGCAACATAGTAAACAACCATCACATAACATGGCATGATGCAAAATCAAGTATGATGCATATCTGGTTTAATGAGGCATGGCATGGCAAAGTGCAACAAACATCACTACAAATTAAGTGGAGCTCAATATGCAACGAGTTGCATCTTGACAAAACACCACAACACGTTATTTAGTTCGATGTCATTTATGTACTCAACAATATTAAATGTTGGTTAACATGGCAAGAGGGTGAAGCAAAAGAAAACTACCTATCTAGTCAAGTTTAAATGAGGCCGGAAGCAACGAACAACAATTCCGGTAAGTCCCCATATGCATATATTAGGTTTGGTACTGTTCTGCCCTAAACCATATTTTATAGTTGTTAAACATGCAAAGTGATGCCACCATGTTAAACTATGCAAAATTCTACCCCATTTACATATAAAGATAATTAAATTCGGAGCTACCGTTATTTAGTTATGAAATAAAGCATTTTAGCAAGTTATTTAAACAAATTTAAACAAACAGCTTTTTAAACATTTCAGACATGGGTGAAAGTTGCATATTATTAAACTAGACAAAATTCTAAGCAACTTTCATATATAATTCATTTTAATCCGCTGCACCAATTGTGAGTTATTATATGCATGATCCACAAGGGCTTTTCTGCAAAACTGGCAAACTCTGGATAATTAGGAAAATCCCAGGCGCTGGAAAAAACATCACGGGCCGAACCTAGAACAGGAGCATGGGCGCGGAATAGTATGTTGCGCCCAGTGCGATGTATAGGTGGGGGTAGCTCACCATGGGCTTCGGCCCAGCTGGAAGCAGAGGAGGCCGGCGATAGCGTTTCTGGGCCTCGGGCCGTGCGCTGGGCCGGATGAAGCTGGGGCGGCGCTGGGCCTTGGCGCCTGTCGATGGAGGCGGCCCAGTTCGGTGGATCTGGAGGCCGACTGGCTTGGCGTTGGGCCTTGGCGTGATCGAACCAGGATGCAGGGTGTGGTCAACGTGCCCACGACCACAACGAGCAAAGGATGCCCCGGTTGCAGAGGAGGCAGGAAACGGGGCACTCTGACGAGGAAGAAGGCCGTCGCAGGCTCTCAGGCATGGGGAAGCTCAGCACGAACGGATCCAGGGGCGGGGAGAACGTTCCCGATGGTGGTGGGCTTGACGAAGAAGAGCAGCAACGACTCGAGGAGGGGAACTTGGCGAGGGGATCAGTCATGGCGACGCCAGGCTTGAGAGGAGGCTGTCAGCCACGGCGTGGAGATCCTCCGGCGCTCGTGCGTGTGCAGGTGTGCGGAGGGCCTCGCCGGGTTCGTGCGGGAGGAGTGCAGGAGGCGCGCGAGGAGGGACTTGGCGTGGTCGAGGGCGACGGCCTCAGGTCAGGGGAGGTCGAGCGCAGGACGAGGTGAACGGCGGCAGGAGGTGGCTTCCGTTCATGGCGGCACCGTCCTAGTGGCTTCCTGTAGAATGGGAAGGAGAGAGAGATGAGCTCGGGAGAGAGAGCAGTAAAAGGAGAGGGGGAGGAGGAGGAGACGGCGAGCGGTGGCATGACCTGGTTGCCGGAGTGGCAAGGCGACGGGAGGAAGGAGTAGGTGCTCGAGCGGCTCGGCAGCGGCCATGGGAGCTCGTGCTCCTTGCACGGCTGCACGAGGCAGGGCCTCTAGATCCATCGCTCTGTGTGGGGGAACTCGGTTGCCGGCGCGGGAAGGCACAGGATGCAAGGGGGGGGGTCGAGCGAGGGAGCAGCAGAGGATGTAGGAGGAGGCGATGTGGCGCTGGTTGATTGGGTCGATCCAATCTGGGAGGATCCCGAAGCGGATGCGGGAGTGTGGCGGCGGCGGGTGAGGGAAAGATGGGACAACTAGCCTAAAACTTAGGGTTAGACTAGAATATATAGCGAGTGGATATTTGGGTAGGGGCTAATCCGTCTCCCCGATCGTAATCAGACGGGCGAAAAAAAATAGATAGGGAGTCCAAACAAGAAAACGGTGACGTTTTGTTGATGTTTGGGGATGATCTGAGACCAACGGTGGCAACTGTCCGGGTCGGGTCCGGGACTGTTTCGGACGCACACAAGGGGGGCTGCGGGCTGACGAGAGAGGTTAGGTTGGACCTGGCGGTTGTCAGTGGACTGTGCAGAAGCTTAGGGCTGAGAGAAGAGAAGAGAGAGAGAGATCTGGCGACAGTTTCCGGAGACCGAAAACATCCGACGTTAGACCGACTATAATGTCGCTATAGTTATCCATTGGGCTATCAGACGAACTCCGAACGCGATGAAACTTGGCAGGCGGTCTACTAACAACAAAACAACACCGCACACCAACTTTCATCCCATTCCGAGAACATTTTCCAGCCACTTATAAAATACTATCTCGGACATGTCGCGGGCGCGTGCAAGTGTGGTTGGGCTCAGAACGGACAACGGAGAGAACTCGGAGAACCCAGACGAATGCAAGTTTTGAAAAACATGATGATGCTATGCAAATGATGACATGATGAAATGCAACACGCAAGCAAAAGACATGGCAACACAGCAACTAACTGGAAGACACCTGGCACATCGGTCTCGGGGCGTCACAACACTCCACCACTACGAGAGGATCTCGTCCCGTGATCCAGAATGGCACCGGAGGGAAAAACAGAGGAGAAAGAGAAGAGGTAAACTACATTGCTTCTTTGACAAACGCGTGAAACCACGAACCTTGAATAAGGTTAAGCCATTTTGAGAAAAGAATACAACGGAGATGAACGAAGTTGAAAACACTCCGTTAGAAAAGAGGGACAAAAACATTGCGAAAACCTTGAGGTTGAAGGGAAGATATATATAGAAAACACTCCGGTTAAGGAAGGGGATCAAGGAAGACCAAATTCGGGCAACACTCCGGTTGAAAAGAGAGGAATTGAATAAGAACTTGATAAGGTGATATAACTTGAAAAGAGGGCACGACACTCCGGTTAAATGGACAATCATGAAAAGAACATGATCTTGACAAAATAAGAAGATGGGTTGAAGAGAACAACAACACAATGCCTTCGGAACGAAAGAATAGAAGTTGTATCGACGAAACAAAAGAACGGAGAAGAAAACAACATCTTCTACCTCCAATGAGCTTGAAAAGCATCTTAAAGAGAAGGGTCACGCGGAGTTGTTGGAACAATCCACAACGAAAAGAATAAACTTGATATGGTCTTATGGAACATCTCAAAATTATGAGGTGACAACCTGCCACTCACGGGAAAAAGAATTGGATTGGTATGAACAAGGAGACGAGAAAGCATTTCACCGGGAGGATAAAGAAGAACTTGGGTCCTTTATGAGCATCATAAATAGCACGATCCTTAGGGAAGAGCTTTAGGTGAAATATAACCCAAGGTAACTCCAAAGACGAGATTGATGGATTTGAAATACCTCATTCTTAATAACATGTGAATCATGAAACATGAACTCAAATTATCAAGAATGGCATAATACCACCTCCAAAGATACGGTAGAAAGAAATTGCACTCCGGATTGCAAGATGAAGAAACTTAAGCTCCTTAGAAAAAAATCTCGATGAAAACTTCTAGAAGGAATTAAATCCTTTATGAACCATCATGTAGAACCTTCATGAAGAACTCCGGTAACCAAAGCATGATCAATCGAAATGAAAGATAAGTTGAAAATACTAGATGAAACCTTGTAATGATTTAGATGGATCTCCGTGGTGATATAATTGCGAGAGCTTGGATCTCCGGGAAAAGAAAGATGAGCACTTGAAAACAAGAATTTAGTCATCGTGAACAAACTCCGGGAGAAAAGATTAACATATGGATGAAACAAGAATAAGAATTACATTATGCTTATCCTTCACCAATTCAAATTGATGACAACCAATGGAATTGGCATACAACTTATTCTCATAGAAAAGTATTAAAATAGATATGGTGCAAACTAGAGAAGGTCTTCAACGAACCACCGGTAGAATTGAAACCATGAATGAATTGATACGGAAGAGAAATCTTGAACGAACCACCGTAAGAATTGGAAATGAATGAAGTAAAGATAAAGAAACACCGGGAAGAATTTATTAAATGAACGAAGATGCTTGAGAGAATTTAGATACATGAGAACGAAGAGATCACGAGCCGATTAAAGATCACTTGAACGAAGCACCGTTAAGATTGGAGAATGATAACTGAAAGCTGAGAATGAATAATCTTAGATGATGGGCTTCAGAGTAAGGAAAAGAATTTTTTGCGATCAAAACAATTATGAGAGGATGGCCTTGAACTAGAACCACGAATCTCTGAGAGAACAGATAAGATATGGAGGCAAAACTCTTCTTCGGTCTTCAAATCTCCGAGAATGACGATGAGAAACACCACCATGAATTATTTAGAAACTCTGGAAGAATCAAAACGAAGAGGTTGAGCCAACGATGAAAAGAATTTGAAAAATCTTGGAGAAAGGCACTTGACTGATGAAAATCATTCTTACGTCAAACTTCAAAAAGAATTTGAGAATACCTCCGAGAAAATAAGAAGAGTCAGGTAAGATCCTGGGAAAAGACCTGTGGGTTAGGGCCCACTCAAAAGAAAACACCGTTGAATGATTTGAAGGAGAGATTGCACCGGTTGAAATAACTGGCTTGAATAAGATAAGACCTCAAAATAGCTTGAACGAATGTAGAGTGGAAAACACGAATCTTCGGGATATCTTCAGCACTCCGGAACAATTGAATAGCGAGAAGTGAATGATTAAGAATTGCACCGGTAAGAAAAGGTATTTGAAACGAGGAAAAAGGATATGATCCACAAAGCTTGACTTGAAACCACCGGAGAAGATAAAAGAAATGATGAATGATGAACTAGAAGTTCCGTTAGTATCTTCATGAGAATCACCGGATAAGAACTTTGAAGGAAAAGAATAGAGAGGCTTCACATCAATAAGATGGATACTCGATTAAGAGATCTGAATCCTTGGAGAAAAACAAAGGGAGGGAGGGTGGGAAAAACAAAGACAATTTGGAATGGGTGAAACGAACACCGTTGAGAAGAACTGATACTTGATCTTGCGGTTGTAGAAATGATCGGATCCATTTGAAGAGAAACACGCCAGTGAAAAGAAATTGAAATGACAAACTCGATGATCGAGAAGGATTAGTATTCACATAGGAATATGAGAACACCACTTGGAAAAGGTATGGAATCAACATTTGACTTCGAAGCAACTCGAATACCACAACTCCAAAACAAAACAAAGGATTGGCTTGCAAAATAAGCCGGAACAAACATATGATAGAGATTTCGTCCGAAGTTTTCCTGGTGGGGCCTACACGGGCTCGATCGTACAGCACCATCATGTACAAGGTAGTGCACATGACATATAAAGCGTCCCCGAGTCGGCATAGCCAAGGACTCTTTAAGACACAACGAGACCACTGTAAAAGCGACCATGAATAGGCGGACCACTAGACGTCGAACCCCAATTTCATATCATACATCTATCGAAAAGATATCCTAGGAGCTACTTGAATTCCCACCTATGAAACTCCCGAAACTTTCCAGTTATGCAATTAGGTGTTGGGGATACAGGGGAAGCATAATATCTCACCCAAATCTAGCAAATCCTACATCCAGATGTATCCATCCTTCAACACATAACCAAGAAAACTTCGGAAATCGTCTACCTCAACCTTCGAAAAGCATCCGTTATACAAGTTATGGCAATACTCCCGAACTCCCGCCCCAGTACTGGGTGGCGTCGAGGTTATCTCACCAACAACTGCATAAAAGAGATTTTTGATGTCAGCGAAACTAAACTCAGGTATTCCAGAACTGCAATGATAAAATTGTGACGACAACACCTCGGAGCTCAACTCCCCGGGACACTGCCACAACCCCTAAATGACAGGAGGCACCAAGAACAATGGTCTCGTCACAAATCCATCGGAACGATTCCAAGATACCCGCATGATCCTAATTTTTTTTAGTGAAATTTGAGAAGAGAAAAGTCAAAACTCTATGTCAGGATGCCTTACCGGAGCGATGAAGGGACTGGGAAGTAAAAAGAATTCCTAAACTCTCCGATATATAATTCCTAAATGACTCAAAACATTTTCTAGACTCAACTCGTCCGCTAATTCGATCAAGCAATGGGGCTCCTAAGGTCGGGGAAGGCTCTGAGGCTCTGATACCAACTTGTCACGCCCTCAATGCGGCTATATCTCCCACGTGTCGAAGCACGACTTAGAGGCATAACCGCATTGAAACCAATGTCGCAAGTGAGGTAATCTTCACACAACCCATGTAATACATAAGGGAAAGAGATACATAGTTGGCTTATAATCGCCACTTCACACAAATACATGAATAAAGCATTACATCATCCAAATACAATCAAGGTCCAGCTACGGAACCAAAATAAAAGAAGAGCCCCAAATGCGACACGGTCCCCGATCGACCCAAACTGGGCACCACTACTGATCAACTAGAACGAAACAACACAAAGGACAAGATCTTCATCGAGGTCCTCCTTGAGCTTGGTTGCGTCACCTGCACGATTCAACGTCACCTGCAAGCTGGTTTTGGAAGTATCTGTGAGTCATGGGGACTTAGCAATGTCGCACCCTCGCGAACAAGACTATTTAAGCTTATGGGTAAGGTAAAGGTATGAGGTGGAGCTGCAACACGCGACTAGCATATATGGTGGCTAACATATGCAAATGAGAGCGAGAAGAGAAGGCAAAGCGCGGTCGATAAAACTATGATCAAGAAGTGATCCTAGACAACCTACGTCAAGCATAACTCCAACACCGTGTTCACTTCCTGGACTCCACCGGAAAGCGACCATCACGGTTACACACGCGGTTGATGCATTTTAATTAAGGTCAACTTCAGGTTTTCTACAACCGGACATTAACAAATTCCCATCTGCCCATAACCGCGGGCACAACTTTCGAAAGATCAAATCCCTGCAGGGGTGTCCCAACTTAGCCCATGATAAGCTCTCATGGTCAACGAAGGAATAGACCTCCTTCCAAGACATTCCGATCATACTCGGTATCCCGGTTCTACAAGACATCCTCGACAATGGTAAAACAAGTCCAGCAAGACCGCCCGATGCGCCGACATCCTGATAGGAGCTGCACATATCTCGTTCTCAGGGCAACACCGGATGAACACTACGTACAGCTAAAACCAGCCCTCAAGTTTCCCTGAGGTGGCACCGCAAGTGGCTCTAGTTTGGACCAACAGTTAGACAAGTACTGGCCCGGGGGGTTAAAATAAAGATGACCCTCGGGATGCGCGACTCCCAAGGGAAAAAGGCTAGGTGGCAAATTGTAAAACCAAGGTTGGGCCTTGCTGGAGGAGTTTTATTCAAGGCGAACTGTCAAGGGGTTCCCATTATAACCCAACCGCGTAAGGAACGCAAAATCCAGGAACATAACACCGATATGACAGAAATTAGGGCGGCAAGAGTGGAACAAAACACCAGGCATAAGGCCGAGCCTTCCACCCTTTACCAAGTATATAGATGCATTAATTAAATAAGATATATTGTGGTATCCCAACAAGTAAACAATGTTCCAACAAGGAATGATCTCCATGTTCCAACAAGGAACAAACTTCAATCTTCACCTGCAACTAACAATGCTATAAGAGGGGCTGAGCAAAGTGGTAACATAGCCAAACAACGGTTTGCTAGGACAAGGTGGGTTAGAGGTTTGGCGTGGCAATATGGGAGGCTTGATAAGCAAGTGGTAGGTATCGCGGCATAGGCATAGCAAAAGAGAGAGCAACTAGCAAGCAAAGATAGAAGTGATTTCGAGGGTATGATCATCTTGCCTGAAATCCCGCAAGGAAGAAGAACGAGTCCATGAAGAAGACAAACGGGCGTAGTCGAACGGGTCCTCACAAACGCGACGTTATTGGAACCAACCCGAAGAAGCAAACACCAGAAAGAAGCACGCAACATAGTAAACAACCATCACATAACATGGCATGATGCAAAATCAAGTATGATGCATATCTGGTTTAATGAGGCATGGCATGGCAAAGTGCAACAAACATCACTACAAATTAAGTGGAGCTCAATATGCAACGAGTTGCATCTTGACAAAACACCACAACACGTTATTTAGTTCGATCTCGTTTATGTACTCAACAATATTAAATGTTGGTTAACATGGCAAGAGGGTGAAGCAAAAGAAAACTACCTATCTAGTCAAGTTTAAATGAGGCCGGAAGCAACGAACAACAATTCCGATAAGTCCCCATATGCATATATTAGGTTTGGTACTGTTCTGCCCTAAACCATATTTTATAGTTGTTAAACATACAAAGTGATGCCACCATGTTAAACTATGCAAAATTCTACCCCATTTACATATAAAGATAATTAAATTCGGAGCTATGGTTATTTAGTTATGAAATAAAGCATTTGAGCAAGTTATTTAAACAAATTTAAACAAAAAGCTTTTTAAACATTTCAGACATGGGTGAAAGTTGCATATTATTAAACTAGACAAAATTCTAAGCAACTTTCATATACAATTCATTTTAATCCGATGCACGAATTGTGAGTTATTATATGCATGATCCACAAGGGCTTTTCTACAAAACTGGCAAACTCTAGATAATTAGGAAAATCCCAGGCGCTGGAAAAAAACATCACGGGCCGAACCTAGAACAGGAGCATGGGCGCGGAATAGCGTGTTGCACCCAGTGCGATGTATAGGTGGGGGCAGCTCACCATGGGCTTCGGCCCAGCTGGAAGCAGAGGAGGCCGGCAATAGCGTTTCTGGGCCTCGGGCCGTGCGCTGGGCCGGATGAAGCTGGGGCGGCGCTGGGCCTTGGCGCCTATCGATGGAGGCGGCCCAGTTCGGTGGATCTGGAGGCCGACTGGCTTGGCGCTGGGCCTTGGCGTGATCGAACCAGGAGGCAGGGTGTGGTCAACGTGCCCACGACCACAACGAGCAAAGGATGCCCCGGTTGCAGAGGAGGCAGGAAACGGGGTACTCTGACGAGGAAGAAGGCCGTCGCAGGCTCTCAGGCATGGGGAAGCTCAGCACGAATGGATCCAGGGGCGGGGAGAATGTTCCCGATGGCGGTGGGCTTGACGAAGAAGAGCAGCAGTGGCTCGAGGAGGGGAACTTGGCAAGGGGATCAGTCATGGTGGCGCCGGGCTTGAGAGGAGGCTGTCAGCCACGGCGTGGAGATCCTCCGGCGCTCGTGCACATGCAGGTGTGAGGAGGGCCTCGCCGGGTTCGTGCGGGAGGAGTGCAGGAGGCGCGCGAGGAGGGACCTGGCGCGGTCGAGGGCGACAGCCTCAGGTCAGGGGAGGTCGGGCGCAGGACGAGGTGAACGGCGGCAGGAGGTGGCTTCCGTTCATGGCGGCACCGTCCTAGTAGCTTCCTGCAGAAGGGAGGGAGAGAGAGATGAGCTCGGGAGAGAGAGCAGTAAAAGGAGAGGGGGAGGAGGAGGAGACGGCGAGCGGTGGCATGACCTGGTTGCCGGAGCGGCGAGGCGACGGGAGGAAGGAGTAGGTGCTCGAGCGGCTTGGCGGTGGCCATGGGAGCTTGTGCTCCTTGCGCAGCTGCACGAGGCAGGGCCTCTGGATCCGTCGCTCTGC
>NC_041382.1:581186232-581351347 GCF_002162155.2 Triticum dicoccoides | reverse complement strand
TCGAGCGAAGGAGCAGCAGAGAATGTAGGAGGAGGCGATGTGGCGCTGGTTGATTGGATCGATCCGATCTGGGAGGATCCCGAAGTGGATGCGGGAGTGTGGCGGCGGCGGGTGAGGGAAAGATGGGACAACTAGCCTAAAACTTAGGGTTAGACTAGAATATATAGCGAGTGGATATTTGGGTAGGGGCTAATCCGTCCCTCCGATCGTAATCAGACGACCGGAAAAAAAGATAGGGAGTCCAAACAAGAAAACGGTGACGTTTTGTAGATGTTTGGGGATGATCTGAGACCAACGGTGGCAACTATCCGGGTCGGGTCCGGGACAGTTTCGGAAGCACACAAGGGGGGTTGCAGGCTGACGAGAGAGGTTAGGTTGGACCTGTCGGTTGTCAGCGGACTGTGCAGAAGCTTAGGGCTGAGAGAAGAGAAGAGAGAGAGAGAGACCCGGCGACAGTTTCCGGAGACCGAAAACATCCGACGTTAGACCGACTATAATGTCACTATAGTTACCCGCTGGGCTATCAAACGAACTCCGAACGCGATGAAACTTGGCAGGCGGTCTACTAACAACAAAACAACACCGCACGCCAACTTTCATCCCATTCCGAGAACATTTTCCGGCCACTTATAAAATACTATCTCGGACATTTCGCGGGCGCGTGCAAGTGTCGTTGGGCTCAGAACGGACAACGGAGAGAACTCGGAGAACCCGGACGAATGCATGTTTTAAAAAACATGACGATGCTATGCAAATGATGACATGATGAAATGCAACACGCAAGCAAAAGACATGGCAACGCAACGACTAACTGGAAGACACCTGGCACATCGGTCTCGGGGCGTCACAGAGAATTACACGGCCACTTTTCCTATAGCCAATGTCACTTGGGACCAGTTTCAACAAGCTTTCCGCACAACCCATGTCTCAACTAGATCCATGCAGATGAAGAAGCGGGAGTTCCGCAACTTACGCCAGGGGAACCGTACTATGGCTCAGTACGTGGATGAGTTTAGCAAGTTATCTCGCTATGCCCCTGATGATGTGGCCACAAATGTCGTGAAGTAGGAGAAGTCTACGGAAGGGCTAAATGATGATATGAGCATGCAGTTGATGGTAGCAACCTTCAACAACTACCAGAAGTTGGTAGATAAGGCTCTTATGATTGAAGGGAAGCAGCAGCAGACTAAGAGCCGTAAGAGGAAGTACGGACAAGGGAAGTATAACTCAGGAGCTCAGCAGAAGCCTTGCCTAATCCCGAACTCGGGAGGACTTGTTCATAACCAAGGAGGTCACAACCACACTGGAGGAGGATCACATAATCGCAATGGTGCTAAGAATGGAAATGGGAATGGAGCTAACAATAATCAGAACCGCTCCAACCCAGCCACACCCGCCAAAAGTGACCTAAGTCAAGTTACTTGCTTTAAGTGCGGGAAGACAGGGCACTATGCCAATGATTACCCTGAAGGAAGGAATGGAAACGGAAATGGGAGCGCTGGGAAGAAGCCTAATCCATTCAACAAAGGACAAGTTAACTACGTTAACATGGAGGAGGTTGAAGAGCAGCCGGACGCAGTAATAGGTAAGTTTTTGGTTAAGTCATTTACCACTCTTGTTCTTTTCGATACTGGTGCATCGCATTCATACATATCAAGGGGATTCGTGGATAAGTTTAAACTACCAACCCAAACCCTTAGGACCCCTCTCCTAGTGAGTTCACCCGGAGCAGAGTACATGGCTAGCCGATGGTGCGACCAGATACCCCTAACCATTGGCACACATGTTTTTCCGTCTGACCTAATTATCTTGGAGTCACAAGGATTGGATGTGATATTAGGTATGGATTGGATGGCAAAGTATGGAGGAAGTATTGACTGTGCTAGTAAGTCGATCTATCTCACCACCCCGGAGGGAAAAAGGATTAAGTATGTATCTAGGCATGTGCCTAGGAGGAGCCAAGTGAATGCCCTCACGGGAGTTGTTCAGGAGGAAGTGCCTGTAGTGCAGGATTATCCGGATGTTTTTCTAGAGGAGTTACCAGGCATGCCACTGAATAGAGACATTGAGTTTTTGATACAGCTATTGCCAGGTACAGGGCCAATATCCAAGAGACCCTATCGGATGCCCGCAAATGATCTAGAGGAAATTAAGAAACAGATCAAGGGGTTATTGGAGAAAGGTTACATTCGAAGAAGTTCATCACCTTGGGGAGCCCTAATGCTTTTGGTTGAGAAGAAGGATAAATCCCTAAGGATGGTGGTTGATTATCTAGCTTTGGATGAGGTGACAATTAAGAACAAGTACCCACTGCCGATGATCAATGATCTGTTTGATCAGTTGCAAGGAGCTAAAGTGTTTTCAAAGATCGACCTATGATCGGGATATCATCAGTTGAAGATTCGAGAGAACGATATACCAAAGACAGCGTTCACCACGCGGTATGGATTATACGAATATACGGTCATGTCGTTTGGACTGACAAACGCCCCGGCCTATTTCATGAGCATGATGAACAAGGTGTTCATGGAATATTTGGACAAGTTTGTTGTGGTGTTCATTGATGATATTATGGTATACTCGAAGAATGAAGAGGAGCACAAGGAGCATTTGCGGTTAGTTCTCGAGAAACTCAGGGAACACCAGTTGTAGGCTAGGTTTAGCAAATGCGAAATTTGGTTGAAGGAAGTCGGATTCCTTGGACATGTTATATCAGGGGAAGGAATAGCAGTAGACCCCAGCAAGGTTCAGTCAGTCACTGAATGGTTGGCACCCACTTCAGTTAGCGAGATCCGCAGTTTCCTTGGACTCGCAGGATACTACCGGAGATTCATTGAGAACTTTTCCTAGATTGCGAAGCTAATGACTGAACTATTGAAGAAGGACACTAAGTTTAAATGGAGAGAAGATTGCGAGGCAAGTTTCCAGGAGTTGAAGAAACATTTGACTACAGCCCCAGTGTTAACACTGCCAGATATACATAAGGAGTTCCAAGTGTATTGCGACGCCTCCCGCTTAGGACTTGGATGTGTGCTTATGTAGGACAGAAGAGTTGTTTCGTATGCCTCACGACAACTAAAACCTCATGAGTTGAACTATGCCACGCATGATCTGGAGCTAGCAGCCGTAGTGCATGCGTTGAAGACTTGGAGACATTACCTTATTGGGAACCGTTGTGATGTGTACACGGATCATAAGAGTTTGAAGTACGTTTTCACACAGAAGGAGCTGAACCTTAGGCAGAGGAGATGGCTAGAGCTTATAAAGGATTACAACATGAAGCTACACTATCATCCAGGAAAGGCCAATGTCGTAGCAAACGCTTTGAGCCGGAAGAGTTATGCCAATATCCTTGAAAGTAAGGGATTGCCGAAGGAGTTAGCAGAGGATATCATGGAACTTCGATTGGAGATTGTTCCAAGAGGTTTCGTTGCAACAATGGAGGTTCAGTCTACATTGTTGGGCAAGATTCGAGAAGCTTAGAAGGATGACAAAGAGATTGCCGAGATAAAGGAGAAGATGAGCAAAGGAAAGGCCAAAGGTTTTCGTGAGGATGAGCATGATACCTTATGGTTTGAGGACCGAGTTTATGTGCCCAATAACCCAGAGATCAGGAAGTTAATACTTCAGGAGGCTCATGACTCACCATACTCGATACACCCCAGAAACACCAAGATGTATTTGGATTTGAAGGAACGTTTCTGGTGGACTGGTATGAAGAAGGATATTGCCGAGTATGTAGCCGTATGTGATGTTTGTCAGAGAGTGAAGGCAGAGCATCAGAAGCCAGGAGGACTGTTACAGCCTATGCCAATACCCGAATGGAAGTGGGATAAACTGGGCATGGACTTTATCACCGGATTGCCCAGAACCAAAGCAGGATATGATTCTATATGGGTAGTAGTTGATCGCTTGACCAAAATGGCTCACTTTATCCCAGTGAAAACCACCTATACAAGTGCGAAGTTGGCCAAGATATATATGTCCAGCATCGTATGTCTGCATGGAGTTCCGAGGACCATCATATCAGATAGAGGAACACAATTTACCTCAAAGTTTTGGCATCAGTTACACCAGACTTTGGGTACGAGATTGGAGTTCAGTACATCATTTCACCCGCAGACAGATGGACAGACCGAGAGCGTCAACCAGATACTGGAAGATATGTTGAGAGCCTGTGCGCTAGATTATGGATCTAGTTGGGATGACAACTTGCCTTACGCAGAGTTCTCATACAACAATAGCTACCAAGCTAGTTTGAAGATGGCACCGTTTGAAGCCCTGTATGGACGCAGGTGCAGGACGCCGTTGATGTGGGATGAGGTAGGAGACCGGCAGTTGTTTGGACCAGACTTGATCAAGGAGTCTGAGGAGAAGGTTAAACTGATTCATGATAGACTGAAGATTTCTCAGTCCAGGCAGAAGAGTTACGCAGACTTGAAATGCAAGGAGGTAACATATGAAATTGGAGACAGAGC
This sequence comes from Triticum dicoccoides, assembly GCF_002162155.2. Lineage (NCBI taxonomy): Eukaryota > Viridiplantae > Streptophyta > Magnoliopsida > Poales > Poaceae > Triticum > Triticum dicoccoides. Next base: position 581,346,869 of record NC_041382.1, on the reverse strand, counting down.
ATATTTGCGAGTATCACCCTTGCGAGGAGTGAAACGTTTTGGAGTTAAAGGAAAGTTAGCCCCGAGATTTGTAGGACCGTATCGTGTTTTGGAACGGATGGGAGAAGTTGCCTACAAGTTGGAGTTACCTGAGGGATTGTCAGGAGTTCACGATGTGTTCCACGTTTCACAATTGAAGAAGTGTCATGTTGAGATGGCCGATATACCGTTAAGAGATACAGTACCCTTGGAGGCGATTCAGTTGGACAGTGATTTGACTTATGAGGAGAAGCCAGTTAAGATTCTTGGGTTTGCCAGCCGAGTCACCGGCAACAAGGTTATCAAGTTTTGCAAAGTTCAGTGGAGCCACCATACCGAGGATGAAGCCACCTGGGAACGAGAGGATGATCTACTCAGAGAACACCCACACCTATTTTCTAGCCAACCCGAATCTCGAGGGCGAGATTCATCTTAAGGGGGGTAGGTTTGTAACATCCCAAATTTTAAATTTGGAATGTTATACATAGGTCATCCATGCATATCATATTTTATTGCATTTCCGTTCCGCAATCCTCAAAATCCTAAGCAACTCAAGGACCCTCGGAGAGAGTTGGGGATTTCCCGGTTTTCATATTTGATTTTTATCAAATAATGAAACAAGGATTTTGATTTTAATTATTTTTCTCTCCGAAAAATATTTCGCATTAAAATATAAGAGAGGAGATAATATGACTTCTCCAAAATAATTGAAATATTGGAGGAAAAATATTAAAATCATTTATTTGATTTTGTCTGGGTTTATTTGGATTTTTATTGCATTAGAAAAATTACACGTTTTCGAAATTGCATTTTAGGGCCAAGAAAATGTTCATCTCGTTGTAAATATTTTATTTAGACGGCTGAGCCCCGCCGCCCAAACCCCCGCCTCGCCGGAGCCCCTCGCCGGAGGTACCGCGCCGGATCCCGAGCCGCCGGTTTTTTTAAAAACCGTTTGGTTTTCTTTAGAAACCCTAGTTCTTTTTTTAGATCGGTTCACCAGTTTTTCTCGGTTCTTCTATTTAGCGGACGTTTGTTCGTACGTTCGTTTTAACAAACGGTTTTCGCCCATTAGTTACAGTTAACGAACGCTCGTTCGTTAGTCTGTTCGTTAGTTTTCTTTTTGTCGGTTTTATCCGCGATTATTTTCGATCGTGATTTCTGATCCGATCTTAGTTTCTGTTTATCTTTTCGCTCGTTAGTCGGAATCAGGCAATTCAAGCGCCTAGATCTTCGTCTCGAGACCCTCTTTCTGTTTAACCAACTTGCACAAGTTTTTTGCTACTGTAAAATTTGACCTAGGTCCATATTAGTAAACGGATCTTGTTTCTTTCGCCATTTGAGTTTCGTTGCTCCGTTCGATTTGATTCTTTTTGCGTACCGGAGTTCTTAAGTTGAAATTTCTGGTCAACCTCTCTTATTTGAGTTTTGCTTGTGTATCTTTGCTTGTTGATTATCTATGTTATTGTTTGTTTGCGATAGAACACCCAGAGTGCGAAGCGTGTTACTACGAGTCTCTAGGTTTCGCGGATCGTCAGCAAGGCAAGTAACACATTGATCATAGTCTTTTCATACCCAGTTTTTATACATTAGTTCCAATCCTCAAACATTGCATGATTAGGATGTCATTAACTTGTGGGTTGGGAAGTAGTTATTGAGGTAGAACCTATTGCCCTGTTACTATCAAACCCTTGGGAGTTACTTCTACGCTTTGCTTATATTGCTATATATGCTATGCTATGCTTGTAGACGTGGTTTGGGTTTGAGTGAAATCCATGACAGTTGTGAGATTGTTAATTAATGGTTCAACTTAAGGTGGCAACTTAAATAAACATCTGGGTGGATTGAGGCACCTAGGGAACCCAATGTTGTATGTTTTTTTGGAAATCCTGGGGTACCCGTGTGATCTTCCTATGGACCGCCACCCAGGCTCAAAGGGAACTGAGATTATTCATGCTGGAAACTTCCGTGTGCAGCCACAAGCTATTATGGGCTCTAGTATAGTTGAGTAAGTTACGTGAAGCTCTTGAAGAGGTAGATCAGCAGGTAGTGGGTTTTGTAGGTTTGTTATGTGAAAGAACATGCGGTGCCCCCATCTTTGGTTTTGGTAATTGATGACAATCTCTATGGACTAATGGTTGCCTTGAGTTATATTTGAAGGTTTTGTCCATAGGCTTTTCTTGGAGTACATGTGTTGGTTTCAAGGAGAGTTTGTGTCGACCAAGGTGCTATTCAAGGAATTATCCAAAGATTGGTCATTTGAGAGTTGAGATTATTGCAAGCATGTCTTGAAGAACAAGATTGTTTGATCATTCATGTTTACCTTAAAGACATCATCCAAATGAAGAGATTTGGAAAGAATCAAGGTTGATCAAGACTAAGTCAAGATTGAATCAAGTTGATCAACACATAAAGTGTACACGATGTATAGAGGGATCAAGTGATCCCATGGTATGGTAAGCATTGTCCATTAAGCTTTGTGTACTAACATATGGTCTTCGTGAGAGTTCTTTGTGGGGTTAGGTTAAAGTGTGCAAATTCAAGTGAAGCATCACGAAGAGATCAAATGCTTGAAGCTTGCCGTCCATTGTGGTGTCAATGGACTTGTGAAGATGTGCGGAAGAGTGGCTCACCCATAGTGGAGTATGGGGGAGCAATCAACTAGTCTTCATCGAGCCAACACAATCAAGAAAGGTGGTCCAACTTGAGGGAGTCAAGATCGTCATCATCTAGCTCAAGTGGACCATGCGCAAGGCAAAGGTTTGCCCTTGATAGGTTTTCTATTTTACCGGTCTCATGATGGTAGTTGGGAGACCGGGTTATAGGATCGATTGCCGTACTATCAAGGGGGGCTCTTGATGAGTAGCTTCATCGTATCATTCGTAGAGAGCTCAAACCATTGCATCCTTGCATCATCTTTCTTGGTTCTTGGTTGGTTCTCTTTTTGAGTCTTAGAGCTTATGGTCATCTTGATGACAAGCTTGAGTTCATCGAAAATGGAGTTTACATGCGTCTTCTATGATGTTTTCGGTGTTGGAGGTTTTACCGGTCTTATCAGAGGAAGGGTTCTCACCTTTTTCTTTTGGGCCTTTTCTCATTTGTTTCTTATTGGTATTTATATCAAGATTGTGTTAGCCCTTGTCTCTAGCTTTCCAACAAACTTGGTTTCGTTGAATTCGGAGTCCGTTTGCAGAAGTTATGGTTGTTTTTGTAAAGGCTACAACGGTACTACCGCGGCTAGAGCGGATGTAATTTTTTGCTACCGCTCCAGAGCAGTACTACCGCGGCTCCTGAGCGGTAGTACCGCTCCGGACCAAAATCTCGTGTTTTGCTCCGCGGAAGTAGTCACAAAAGTATTTTTTTTGTACCACTCGCAAGCAGTAGTACCGCTACCATTTGCGGTAGAACCATGAGGTCGAGCGGTAGTACCGTGAGGACGAGCGGTAGTACCGCCCCGGCGGTTCTACTGGCCTTTTGCCTCCTTGCTGTTGTTTTTCAAAGGGGTACTACCGCCCTAGCGGTAGTACCGCTCGGTGCGGGCTGTGAGCATAACGGTTGGATTTTTCCCCACCTATAAAAGGGGGTCTTCTTCCCCAATGAACCTTATCTCTTGAGCTCATGTTCTTCCCCCATTGTTGACCTTCTTCGAGCTTGCTAACTCTCAATCCCTCCAATGATTCTTGCTAGTTCTTGAGGGAAAAGAGAGAGGAGATCTAGATCCATGTTTCCACCAATCACTTTCTCCTCTAAGTGAGGGGAACCCCTTGGATCTAGATCTTGGAGTTCTTCGTGTTCTTATTTCGTTCTTCCTCTCATTTTCCTCCCTAGCACTAGTTGCTTTGGTGGGATTTGGGAGAGAAGGACTTGGGCACTCCGTGTGCCCTTGCCATTGCATTTGGTGCATCGATTTGAGTTCTCCACGGTGATACGTGGAAGTGAAGTTTGAGAAGCTTATTACTCTTGGGTGTTTGGGAACCCTAGAGCTTGTTCCTCTTGGGTGCCTTGGCGCCCTAGACGGTTGGTGGTGTTCGGAGCTCAATCATTATGGTGTAAAGCTCCGAGCAAGCGTCGGGGTCTCCAACTAGGTTGTGGAGATTTCTCCGAGCAATTTGACGGGTACCGGTGACCGCCCCCAAGGGTTGCCAAAGTGTACAGGTTCGGTGACTGCCCCCAAGGGTTGCCATTTGTACGGGTTCAGTGACCGCCCTCAAGGGTCCCTTAGTGGAATCATGGCATCTTGCATTGTGCGAGGGCGTGAGGAGATTACGGTGGCCCTAGTGGCTTCTTGGGGAGCATTGTGCCTCCACACCGCTCCAAACGGAGATTAGCATCAGCAAGGGTGTGAACTTCAGGATACATCGTCATCTCCGCGTGCCTCGGTTATCTCTTACCAGAGCTCTTTACTTATGCACTTTACCTTGTGATAGCCATATTGGTTCTTGTCATATATCTTGCTATCACCTAGTAGTTTATCTTGCTTAGCATAAGTTGTTGGTGCACATAGGTGAGCCTATTTGTTGTAGGTTTTGTGCTTGACAAATTAACCGCTAGGTTTATTCCACATTTGTTCAAGCCTAAACCGTAATTATTTTAAAAGCGCCTATTCACCCCCCTCTAGGCGACATCCACGATCTTTCAATTGGTATTAGAGCCTCACCTCTCTTTGTTAGGCTTAACCACCCAGAGAGTAAAGATGTCGACTAGGGGATTAGGATTCTCTCACACTCTTACTTTCGATGGCACAAATTTTGATGTTTGGATAATTCGCATGATTAATCTCTTTAGGGTCATGGACCCAAATTTAGAGGGAATTGTAGATATGGGTTTTTCTCCTCCAAAGGATCCCCAAAGATTATCTTTATAGGATGAGAAAAACTCTTATCTCAATGCTCAAGCTTCTAATGTGCTTTTCGATGCTTTGAGCAATGTAGTTATATTTCAACTCATGTCTTTCCGGGATGCTCATGAGTTGTGGACAAAGCTTCAAGATCAATATGGCGTGTCCAAGTTTTGTGGGGATGATTGTTATCCCTCCACCTCCGCCCGTGTTGTGTTCTCAACTTCTTCTACTTCACCTACATGTGGTTTGCCACAAGGTAATGACATGGTGACTAGTGGTGTTCATTGCAATGATGATAGCGGGCTTAGTTTTGATAATCCTTCATCACTTTCTTGTTGCGATGATTCATCTTTGGACTCTAGCACTTCGAGCATTCCAAATGTTTCACATGCTTGTGTTGATAGTCCTTGCATATCATGTACAAATTGCTTGACTAAATCTCATGATGATATGCTTGCTATGTCTTGTTGCCATGATAAAAATGCATGTATTTCCTCGAGTTGTTGTGCTAACAATGTATAGGAAACCCAACACTCCATGGAACAAGATGTGGTCTTGAATGGTGCTTCAAGAGATCCCGCATCATCATCTATTTCTTTTTGCCTTATGGCCAAGGCTTCAAAGGTATCTCCCACTTTGAATCCCAATATATCTTGTGATAACATTGATGATGGCAAGAGTGATGATGATGTCGATTATGATGAAGAGAATGATGATGTTTCCTCCTTAAAAGTTAAGGGGGGAATAATTTTTAAATCTCTTCTTAAGAATAAAATTGCTCGTTCCAACTTCATGGAAATCATGTCTATTGCTATTGAGGGAAAGAAATATATTGATGAGTTGGAATCTCGTCTTGAGGAGCATGAGGTCACCATTGATAAAATGGAAGGTCATGAGCGTGATCACGCTAATGAGATTGTGGACCTCTCTCAAGCTCTTGAACTTGAACAAACCACCAAGGAATCTCTTGAGGAGACTTTTGCTCTAGAGTTATCTAGAGTGAAGGGAATCTCATGATAGAGCTCTTGAGGTGGCCTATGTTTTTGAAACTAATGCTAAGCTTGAAGTTGCTCATGATAGACTCCTTGAGGATTTTGAGCACCTCGAAAATGGCTCAAGGGTCATCAAGGGTGAGCTCATCAAACTCACCGAGTCTCATGCTCAACTCGAAGCTTCTTATTTAAAAGAGCTTGCCAAGTTGCCTTCTCCTCTTGTTGTTAATGATGATGCTTGTGCTACTAACTCTATTTCTTGTGAAGCATCCATTTTAAAGGAGAACATTGAGCTACGGGCTCAACTTGAGTTGCTATCTAGCAATTATGGGAAATTGGAAGAAAGCCATGAAAAGCTCTCAAGCTCTCATGATGATCTTCTAGTATCCCATAATGTGCTAAAGATAGCTCATGAGGCCATGATTGCTAAGGTAACATCTAGTGAGCCTCATGTGGACACTAGCACTACTTTTAGTCAAAATGCTATATTGCCTTGTGCTAGTCCTCGCGATTCATCCATGCATAACGTTGGTACATCTTGTGATGAATTTCTTTCCTTGCCTTGTTGCTCTAACGATGAAGCTTATACTTCCTCTAGTGCTTGTGTTGAGACTAACCATGTAGAGGAAATCAAAGAGCTCAAGGCCCAAGTCACTTCTTTGAAGAAAGATTTGGAAAAATGTCATGAAGGGAAGGCCACACTCAACAATATCTTGAGTGTACAAAAATACCCCAATGACTAAGGTGGACTTGGATTCAACTCCAATAAGAAGAAGAAGTACAAGAGCAACAACAAGAAGGGCCAAAAACAAGTCAAGAGTTCGGCCAAGGTTATTTGCTTCAAGTGAAAAATTGAAGGGCATCATGTTAGATCTTACCCATTGAAGAAGAAGGCCATTAGTGACAAGCAACAAGGGAAGCGGCTACAAGTGCATTCTCATGCTCAACCTCAAGTTGAAGAAAGGCCTCTTCCCAAGAAGACTCAATCTAATGCTTCTCAAGTTGAGAAATCAAGTGAGAAGAAAGTGAAGAGTAGACGTTGCTACCTATGTCGTGAGAAAGGTCACCTCGCTTCTTCATGCACAAGTGGTAACTTATCCAACCCAATTATTATTTATGATGTCTATTCTCTTGGGAGGGATAAGATTGGCAATGTGGTTGCCAAGTTTGTTGGTACTCAAAGTGGTTTGAAGCAAAGAACCATTTGGGTAGCCAAGCCTATTGTGACTAACCTCTTAGGACCCAACTTGGTTGGAGAACAACTAGCTCAAACTTGATCAATAGGTGTTGTTGGAGGGCATTGGAGACTTGGCTACTTAATGAAGAATTAAGGGGACTTCATCATTCTAATTGTCTCAAGCCAAGTTATTCGTATTATCAAGTTTCTATCTTATATCCAATGTTCCTCCATGCGGTAACTCGTGCTTAAAGTGTTTACATTGATAGTTACTTACCCCTTTGCATGTTTGGTTTTGTTCCTTGCATGTGTTTGTATATGTTGTGCTTCCAACTTGATTATCTTGAGAAATCAAGTATGTGTGTGTTGGTTTGCACTTCATGTACATGTGTGTCGTACGTTGAGCCTTTGTGCATCTTGTTTGTATCTTAGTTGGCTCTTGTGAGAGATTAATTGAATATCCCATTATGAGGGAGTGATGTGCTTTGTGCACCTCACTATCCTATAAATGTGTGTACATGAGTAATACCATCTAGTATTGATATTTCAAGATTATCTAGTCGCTATGTGGTATGTCTTCTCATAAGAAATTCAAATTCTAAATAGTCCATTCATTATCTCTTGTTGGATTCTCTTATTGCCTCTTGTTAAGTTTTTATTGGTATCACATTATGGGGGAGTAATATGCTATGTGCATATTACAAGCCTAGAAAATGTGTACATTTGAGATATTGTCACCTAGGATTGATATTGTAAATTATCTTGTTCTTAGGTGGCATGTTAGCTCTACAAGTTGCACTTTGCTTGTGTTCGGTGTGAAGATGATGTTGGTTATCCTTTCTATCTACCAACAGGAATCATTTCCAAATACTTCTTGTCTTTTGACAATTGGTACTCACTTATGTGTGGTAGAAATTATTGATCATCTTTACATTGGCCTTTGCTTTTATTTGCCTTATCTCGTGCCTAGGATTGTGTCAACTCCCATTGTATTCCATACCACTTGTGGATCTTGTTATTTCCTTGAGCTTGTCTAGTGTTTGTATACATATAGTGAAAGTGGTGATCCCATCTTGTGCTTTTTGTATTCAAATGCAAATTCTCTTTAATGCACAATGCTTGGGGGAGCTATCCTATTTTTCTTAGAACGCTCACCTTGTGATCCTTATCAAGTGTATGTTGGTGGAATGCAAACCGTTTCTTTTTTGTACTTTGTGCCATCATGAAACTTTGTAGAGCACTTGGTTTGTTTGGAACCATTCTCTCTTTTGGGAGTTTGACATCTTTCTTTTTGCGTGTATCATTGGATATCTCATTCCTTGATGTATCTTTCATTTTATATCCTCCAAGTGTTGATTTATTCATTTGGTATGTCTTCTTCACTTGGTAATTCTTTGTCAATTGGTATCGGTTCTTGAAAGTATTGAGCATGCATATTAACTTCATGTAGTTTCTTTGGCATGCTTTCCTTCTTTGACCCAATATATAGGGGAAACTCCACCAAGTCTCACATTGGATGAGATGTGCATGTAATTCATTTTCATATCTATGTGCACATATTTATGTGGAGTTTGTCCTATGTATTGTTGGTTCTCTAACTCTTTGGTCCCAATGAGTTTGGGTACCATTTTGTTTGTGTTGTTGTTCTAGGAATAATTGGAGATGCATTGGACGCTCGGCTCACTCACAAGGAAGGTGGTGTCACCATGTACTTATTCGATTCAAGCTAGGATGATCAATGAACTACTATCTACCCTTAATTGGTATCTACTACATCTTTCCAATGATATCTCAGTAACAAGCATCTCTTCATGCATTCTTCCTTGCTTTCAACCTTGTGTAGGTTGCATCTTAGCATGATATTCATTCCATGTTGTGATACTTGTTTCCTTTCTCAAAGCATTTCAATGATGATCTCATATTACTAGTTGTGATGTCTTTGATGGTTGTGTAGTAGGAATTCATTTATATACAATAAGACCATATCTAGCCATGTGCTATGCTTTCAAGAAAATATCTTATTGGTATATTTATGATTTCCTTGTGGATATCTTGTTCTTTCCTTTTGTAACTATTTCCTGTGTATATCTTTCTTTGTAGATATATATCATCATGATTTCGTCTACCTAGAATCTTATACACTTGAGAGAAGTTGCATATCTAGTTGATATCCTTTCTTTCACGTCCACCTTGTCTTTCTTATGTTATTTCTTTGGTGGCTCTGTGAAAGCTTTTGCCTTGAGTGCGTGTCTTATCTCGTTGCATCTTGATGCACTCTTGTGTGGTGAAGATTATTTTCGCATTCTTATCTTTATGAGGCTTTTGCCATCTTAATTGGTATCCCTCGTCTTGATGAGGCTTTCATCTTCTATCTTCACCACGGGTTGTCACAAGCATAGGTTCTTTATATGCTTATTAGTAAGCTTGTGAACCCATTTACTTGTTGTGTGTGGGAATGATAGGCCTTGCACTATGTTGCCTCATTCTTTCAAGACTTTATTGATGCTTAATGCTCATCCGTACATTAGTCTTCTCAAGTGCATTTCCTTGACTCACACACATCATTTCGGTTGAGCCCATTCTTAAGTTGCCTCTTTCACTTATTGCTCAACCATGTGTTTGTTACATGTACTAGGCTTAGTTGTCTATATGCTCATTTGCACTTGTTGTAAGTTTCTATTGATTTTGGGGGAGCTATGATCCTATTTTGTGCACTTTGTATCCAAATACAAAAATTTTATATGTGCACAAATCATGGGGAGCTTCTCTAGTTTCTTTAGAACACTCCTTTGCTCATATCATTATATCCTTTATTCATGTAGCTCATAGGATCTTTGGTCTAGTTGGTTCAATTGATATCCGTTGATTGCTTGCTTCAATTGGTACCTTTTGATTGCTTGAATGCTTGTGTCTCTCTTTGTTATGTCCTTGTGGCATATCATTCCTTTAGCAATCTTGGTGCCTCAATATAGTTGGTATTCCTCCGAGTATTACCATTGGATATGTGTATTGCATTCCACTCTCTTGTTGAGAAATACACAATTTATGGAGGAACACAATTTATATTGGCCTTCTATGCTTTTCTCCCATTTTGGCAATCGATGACAATGGGGGAAAAGTTTCAAAGAGTTTGGGGGAGAAGTCTTCAGAGTTTTCTCCTTGCTTTGGTTTTGTTCCTAAGCATTTGCATCTCATACGCATGCATTATTGGTTGTTGCATTGCTTGGTGATGGATAATTCCTTGTATAAACTCTCGTGAAAGTGATTGTCATCAATTACCAAAATGGGGGAGATTGAAAGAACATGCGGTGCCCCATGTTTGGTTTTGGTAATTGATGACAATCTCTATGGACTAATGGATGCCTTGAGTTACATTTGAAGGTTTTGTCCATAGGCTTTTTTTGGAGTACATGTGTTGGTTTCAAGGAGAGTTTGTGTCGACCAAGGTGCTATTCAAGGAATTATCCAAAGATTGGTCATTTGAGAGTTGAGCTTATTGCAAGCATGTCTTGAAGAAGAAGATTGTTTGATCATTCATGTTTACCTTCAGGACATCATCCAAATGAAGAGAGTTGGAAAGAATCAAGGTTGATCAAGACTAAGTCAAGAGTGAATCAAGTTGATCAACACATAAAGCATACACGATGTACAGAGGGATCAAGTGATCCCATGGTATGGTAAGCATTGTCCATTACGCTTTGTGTACTAACCCATGGTCTTCGTGAGAGTTCTTTGTGGGGTTAGGTTGCGGTGTGCAAATTCAAGTGAAGCATCACAAAGAGATTAAATGCTTGAAGCTTGCCGTCCATTGTGGTGTCGATGGACTTGTGAAGATGTGCGGAAGAGTGGCTCACCCATAGTGGAGTATGGGGGAGCAATCAACTAGTCTTCATCGAGCCAACACAATCAAGAAAGGTGGTCCAACTTGAGGGAGTCAAGATCGTCATCATCTAGCTCAAGTGGACCATGTGCAAGGGAAAGGTTTGCCCTTGATAGGTTTTCTATTTTATCAGTCTCATGATGGTAGTTGGGAGACCGGGTTATAGGATCGATTGCCGTACTATCAAGGGGGGCTCTCGATGAGTAGCTTGATCGTATCATTCATAGAGAGCTCAAACCATTGCATCCTTGCATCATATTTCTTGGTTCTTGGTTGGTTCTCTTTTTCAGTCTTAGAGCTTATGGTCATCTTGATGACAAGATTGAGTTCATCGAAAACGGAGTTTACATGCGTCTTCTATGATGTTTTTGGTGTTGGAGGTTTTACCGGTCTTATCCGAGGAAGAGTTCTCACCTTTTTCTTTTGGGACTTTTCTCATTTGCTTCTTATTGGTATTTATATCAAGATTGTGTTAGCCCTTGTCACTAGCTTTCCAACAAACTTGGCTTCGTCGAATTCGGAGTCCGTTTGCAGAAGTTATGGTTGTTTTTGTAAAGGCTGCAGCGGTACTACCGTGGCTAGAGCGGATGTAATTTTTTACTACCGCTCCAGAGCAGTACTACCGCGGCTCCTGAGCGGTAGTACCGCTCCCGAGCAGTACTACCGCGGCTCCTAAGCGGAAGTACCGCTCCGGACCAAAATCTCGGGTTTTGCTCAGCGGAAGTAGCCATGGAAGTACTTTTTTGTACCACCGCTCGCAAGCAGTAGTACCGCTACCATTTGCGGTAGTACCGTGAGGTCGAGCGGTAGTACCGTGAGGACAAGCGATAGTACCGCTCCAGCGGTTCTACTGGCCTTTTGCCTCCTTGCTGTTGTTTTTCAAAGGGGTACTACCGCTATGGAGCGGTAGTACCGCTCGGTGCGGGCTGTGAGCATAACGGTTGGATTTTCCCCCACCTATAAAAGGGGGTCTTCTTCCCCAATGAACCTTATCTCTTGAGCTCGTGTTCTTCCCCCATTGTTGACCTTCTTCGAGCTTGCTAACTCTCAATCCCTCCAATGATTCTTGCTAGTTCTTGAGGGAAAAGAGAGAGGAGATCTAGATCCACGTTTCCACCAATCACTTTCTCCTCTAAGTGAGGGGAACCCCTTGGATCTAGATCTTGGAGTTCTTCATGTTCTTCTTTCATTCTTCCTCTAATTTTCCTCCCTAGCATTAGTTGCTTTGGTGGGATTTGGGAGAGAAGGACTTGGGCACTCCGTGTGCCCTTGCCATTGCATTTGGTGCATCGGTTTGAGTTCTTCATGGTGATACGTGGAAGTAAAGTTTGAGAAGCTTATTACTCTTGGGTGTTTGGGCACCCTAGAGCTTGTTCCTCTTGGGTGCCTTGGCGCCCTAGACGGTTGGTGGTGTTCGGAGCTCAATCATTGTGGTGTAAAGCTCCGGGCAAGCGTCGGGGTCTCCAACTAGGTTGTGGAGATCGCCCCGAGCAATTTGACGGGTACCGGTGACCGCCCCCAAGGGTTGCCAAAGTGTACGGGTTCGGTGACCGCCCCCAAGGGTTGCCATTTGTACGGGTTCAGTGACCTCTCTCAAGGGTCCCTTAGTGTAATCATGGCATCTTGCATTGTGTGAGGGCGTGAGGAGATTACGGTGGCCCTAGTGGCTTCTTGGGGAGCATTGTGCCTCCACACGGCTCCAATCGGAGATTAGCATCCGCAAGGGTGTGAACTTCGGGATACATCGTCATCTCCGCGTGCCTTGGTTATCTCTTACTCGAGCTCTTTACTTATGCACTTTACCTTGTGATAGCCATATTGGTTCTTGTCATATATCTTGCTATCACCTAGTAGTTTATCTTGCTTAGCATAAGTTGTTGGTGCACATAGGTGAGCCTAGTTGTTGTAGGTTTTGTGCTTGACAAATTAACCGCTAGGTTTATTCCGCATTTGTTCAAGCCTAAACCATAATTATTTTAAAAGAGCCTATTCACCCCCCTCTAGGCGACATCCACGATCTTTCAGTATGGTCTACCCGGAGTAGAGAGTTAACATTTCTGAAAGACTGTGTCTCGGTCATCCGTTTCTCGAACACCATGCAGTGCGAGAAATCCAATGGAGGCGATCGAGTCTTGTGGGGAAAAGTGCGCAAACCTCTGCAGAGTGTACAATCTAATCATGGTTAGCCGTGTCCCCGATTATGGACAATCTTGAGTATCTAGTACTTGAGTTATCACATGTATCTCATCACTCTTAATTAATATTGTTGGGTTGTTAACTACTTTAATTTGGGATTGAGTTGGGGTTACCTTCTCAATGTTGTTCAACCACCATGATAGTTAAATAAAATATATTCCTTTGTTGTAGGGAAAAATTAGCTTTACGCAAAACTGTAACCATAGAGCTTTCCACCAGCCAAATATGCATATAGTGATAGCATTATTCTGTTCTCGCTCTACTATGTTACTTTGCCAGCATATTCCATGTGTTGACCCGTTCTCGGGCTGCAACGTATTATGTTGCAGACTTTTCAGATGAAGAGTAAGGTTCGTTAGGTCGTTGCCGTGCAGCTCAGCTATGCCGTTGGAGTTGATGGACTCACTTTATCTTCCAAGCCTTCCGCTGTTATCGCATTAGATGGCCTTAAGCCATATTATTGTAATAAGTTTTCTTTGGAGACATTCGATGTAATAAGTGTGTGATTGCTACTCTGCTATAAATCCTCGAGTACTATGTGTGTCAGCATTACCGATCCAGGGATGACACTGAAGCACAGAGACTTGACCATCTGAGGTCAGGTCGCTACACTGTCGCTGGATGTTCTACTGCTACTACTGTTGCTATGCTTCAACTGCTGATGTGGAAACTAACCCCTCTTCTGAGGATACCACTACTATTGCTGATGAGAATGCTAGGTTGAAGACATTGCTTGAAATAGGGATGTACAAAATCCTCAAAGGGCATCAGACACTGTGTGATGTCCTCAAGAAACAAATTCTGAACCGAAACCCTAGTAAAGAGGGTGTTGGGTTCGAGAGGAAAATGAATGCCGATGGTTCCTACTGGAAGCCTGAGCAGTACCCCAAGACCACATGGGTTGCTGCAAAGGGACCTTTAGTGGATCCATCTACCTTAACTGGCTTCACTTGTGCTAATCCTATTATCATTGATGAATCCTTTGATGCAAACTATAAACTGTTTAAGAATCAGAATGGTGAAGTGTTTGCCAGGTATATTGGTACTAACTGCAGGAATGGACCCCCTTTGAAGAAGATCTAGGTGCCCAAGAGTTGTCTTGAGAATCTTCAGGTGAATGTCATCATGACCCCACCTGAGAAGAATACAAACCCCAGACCAAAGGCTTCACATGGTCCAAAGGCTTCATACAGACAGAGGACTCACCAGAGTCACCCTAACGCCAATGTTTTGCAGGGAAACCATACTCAGACTTATGAATATGAGCGTGTTTCATCAAACCGCTATGTTCATAAGACCAAGAAGTATTCTGCTTATTCTTATGAGTATTATTCACCTCCTGTAAGGCTATTTGCTAGGGCTCCAAAGCCAAAGTTCTCAGATGGTACACTTAGACTCATTGCTTCTAGGCCACCCCTAAAGATGTGAGTGGTTAAGAAGAATTAACTCTCTTTTGCAGGGAAAGGTCTCCATCCAGAAATCAAAGCCGTCTGATGCTTATGCTGGGGACCTAAAACATCTTGTGGGGCGCAAGATAAAATGCCCAAATGGTCTTACTATGTATATTGTTCCTGGATTCCTTGACAATCATCCTATCTGCCCTAACCAGGATCTGAACTTTGATAATATGCTTGTTCGTCAAATGTTTATGCTTCACATTTCCCTTGGTGAAGCCTATCCCCCAAACTGCACTGTAGGGTACGATACCAAAGGCTTCTGAGTGGATTATGGATAGTGGATGCACTAACCACATGATTGGTGATCGAAGTCTTCTCATGGACTCAACCTTGCGTCCATCTGACAAGAGTCACATCACATTTGCTGACACTGGTAAAAGCAAGTCTTTGAAGGATATCGAAAGGACGATTTGTACATGGTAGATTTCTCAGCAGGACCACAGTTGGCTACATGTCTTCTAGGAAAAGCTTCAGAGTGCTGGCTCTGGCATCGGAGGCTAGGGCATGCTGGCATGAGGAACTTGTACACACTCATGAAGAAGAAACATGTCGTAGGCATCGAGGGCGTCAAGTTCAAGAAGGATCATTTGTGTGGTGCCTGCGAAGCTGGAAGATGACAAGGGTGAAGCATCCCTCGAAGACAATCATGAGGACATCTCGTCCCTTTGAGCTGCTTCACATGGACTTATTTGTCCCTACTAACTACTCCACTCTTACTACCACTACTTGCCTCTATGGCTTTGTCATTGTTGATCATTACTCAAGATATATATGGGTGCATATAATCCTCTACAAGAATGAAGTGCAGGATGTCTTCAGACGATTCGCCAATCGTGCCATGACAAACTATGGCATGAAGATCAAGCACATCAGAAGTGACAATGGCACAGAGTCCAAGAACACCGGCCTCAACACTTTTCTTGATACATTGGGCATCACTCATGAGTTCTCAGCTCCAAACACACCTCAGCAGAATTGCATCGTGGAGCGCAAGAACAGAACCCTCATTGAGATGGCTCGGACGATGCTTGATGAGTACAAGACTCCAAGGAAGTTCTGGCCCGATGCCATTGATACTGCATGCCACGTCATCAACCATGTTTATCTTCACAAGCTTCTAAATAAGACATCATATGAGCTACTAACT
This sequence comes from Triticum dicoccoides, assembly GCF_002162155.2. Lineage (NCBI taxonomy): Eukaryota > Viridiplantae > Streptophyta > Magnoliopsida > Poales > Poaceae > Triticum > Triticum dicoccoides. The sequence goes on along the minus strand of NC_041382.1, from coordinate 581,331,165 downwards.
GGTAAGAAGCCAAACGTAAGTTACTTCAGAGTATTTTGTGCTAGGTGCTGGATCAAGGATCCACATCACACTTCCAAATTCGCACCGAAAGCACATGAAGGTTTTATGCTTGGTTACGAAAAGGATTCGCACTCCTACAGAGTCTTCAACCTCTTTCACTATAAAGTGGTTGAAACTGTGGATGCGGTTCAATGAAAGTAACAGTTCGCAAAGAGAGCACCTGCCAAATGTGCTAGATTAAGTCTCACCAAGTGAATCCATCAAGCTTATGGGTACTGGAGAAATCATACCTTCAGAGGCTCGGGCTAAAGAAGAACTCATTATTTCTGCACCTAATCAACCCGAAGACACTGCTCAGCCCAAAGTCAATACTGATGATGAAAACAATGATCAGCAAGAGCAAAATCTTCGTCCAGCTCATCCTTGTGTTGCAAATGAAGTGAAAATTGAAAAAAAATACTCCACTCACTCGTTCAAAAGCAACACAGCTAGCAAATTTCCGTGGGCACTTTGGATTTGTATCTATATCTGAACCCAAGAAAGTTGCTGAAGCCTTCATGGAACCTGAATGTATTCAAGCAATCCAAGAAGAGCTTCAACAGTTCGAGCTGAACAATGTGTGGGAATTGGTTAAGCGTCCTGATCCTCGCAAGCACAATATCATAGGCACCAAATCGATCTATCGCAACAAACAAGATAAGCATGGTCAAGTTGTTAGAAACAAGGCTCGTCTCATTGCTCAAGGATACACTCAAGTTGAAGGGATTGACTTCGATGAAACATTTGCTCCGGTGGCTAGGCTTGAAGCCATTCACATACTGCTAGCCTATGCCAACCATCACAACATCCTCCTGTATCAAATGGATGTGAAGAGTGCTTTTCTGAATGGCAAGATTGAAGAAGAAGTGTATGTCGCACATCCACCTGGTTTTGAAGACCCAAAACGTCCTGATATGGTATACAAGCTCAACAAGGCACTGTATGGCCTCAAACAAGCCCCTCGCGCTTGGTATGACACACTCAAAGACTTCCTGAAGAGCAAAGGCTTCAAACCTGGTTCTCTAGATCCTACACTCTTCACGCAGACATATGATGGAGAACTGTTTGTATGCCAAATCTATGTGTATGACATTATCTTCAGCTGCACTAACAAGAGATACAGTGATAAGTTTGGACACATGATGCAAGAGTAATATCAGATGTCCATGATGGGTGAGCTGAAATTCTTCCTCAGTCTTCAAATCCGTCAACAGAGCAATGGCATCTTCATATCACAAGATAAATACCTCAAAGATTGCCTGAAGAAGTTTGGAATGCAAGACTGCAAAGGATACACGACGCCAATGCCAACCAAAAGTCATCTAGGCCCCGACGACAATGGTAAAGAGTTCGATCAAAAGGTATACGCTCCATGATTGGTTCTTTACTCTATTTATGTGCATCTAGGCCAGATATAATGCTTAGCATTTGCATGTGTGCCCGATTCCAAGCGGCACCAAAGGAGTCGCATCACTTAGTTGTGAAGCAAATTCTTTGATATTTGGCTTACACCCCAACACTAGGATTATGATATCCAAAGGGCTCAGAGTTTGATCTAGTTGGATTCTCAGATGCTGATTATGCTGGTGCCAAGGTTGATCGCAAGTCCACATTAGGCACATGTCACTTTCTTGGATGATCTCTTGTCTATTGGTCTTCAAAGAAGCAGAACTATGTATCTCTCTCCACTGCTGAATTTGAATACATTGCTGCTGGATCTTGCTGCGCTCAACTTTTGTGGATGAAGCAAACTCTCAAGGACTATGGCATCCACCTGAAGCATGTGCCACTCTACTATGACAATGAAAGCGCCATCAAGATTGCCAATAACCCAGTTCAGCACTCGAAGACAAATCACATTCAGATCCGTCATCATTTTCTCAGAGATCATGTCATGAAGGAATATATTGATATCATTCACATCAACACTGAAGAGCAATTCACAGATATCTTCACAAAGCCCTTGGATGAGAAAAGGTTTTGCAAGTTGCGGTGTGAGCTAAATATCTTAGAATCCTCAAATGTCCTGTAATTGGACACACATCCTAACACTTATGCATGTTGATGACTTAGATGTGCAACACACAAAGTAACATATATCTTCAATCAATGAAGGCATACATTCTAAGTGTGAATACATTAACACGGAATTTGACTTCGGAGTGCCACAATAATTGTGCGCCGTGTCTGGGTCTAATACTTCCTATACGGTGGGTAACACCACCACCAACATCTTTTTGAAGTGTTTTATGTGGCGTCAAAATTGCATAGTCTTCACATTTGATTTGTCTTCAACATTGATTTGACTTCAAGGTTTATCTTTGCAATGTTGAGTTGGATATATATATATATATATATGTATATGTATTCGTGTTCTGTCCTCTATAGCATTCACTTATAGCTATGTCTTCATGGTTGAATTTTTTATTGATCTAAGTGAATGTGATCGGACCCTAACCTCTTCTGTGCTTCTACCTCAAATTCTATCTATCCAAATCATATGCATTCTATTGAAACCCGTCATTTGTCTTCTCTGAGTCCTGGACAGTAGAAGACAAAGTGACAAACATTTAAATCTATTTTTATTGCCATATCCTTTTTTCCTGCAAACTGGAGAAGCCGGAACGACCACCCGACAATCCAGGCGTGCGTGGGAACGTGGAACAACTTTCAATAAGTTGCATGCATGCCACGTGTCCTTCAGATGTGAACCGCCAGGGGCACCTGCGTAATTGCGATGTGCCGTCCCTGTCCTTATAAATACACAACTCACCGCAGTCATTATCTCTTCTTCCACCTCTCCGCCTCGCACAAACCCTAGTGCCTCTGCTAGCTCGCGTCAACGCTGGAGACGAAGCGCTTGACTGCCGCGACTTCTTCGACGCCGTTCTCACGCCGGCCGCGGACCTCGTCCTCTCCGCCATTGCCATAGGTGTATTCCGTTGCCAAGTTAGGGCACAGAAGATTGAACTGCTCGGCCTCTCTCTACCTCGTCTAACAGTTCATCCGCGGTAATTAAATCTTACTTTTTACTGCCTTTTCGATCCGTCAGATCCATCCACTTCAACCAAAAGTGGTTTCTTCACTTCCAAATATGGATCCATCCTTATCTGTATCTCATATGATGCCAAGTATATTCACTTATGCTTCACAACTAGTTAGATTCCTCACTTGTACTTATTCATGGATTCGTACAAATCTGGAATCGACTCTCTTCAAATAAGTGAATGTCTTCGTGCTATGAGGTCAATGTCTTCAAACTGATTTATCTTCAAAATCTTCTGAGAATGCATATGACCTCTTCCCCTTCCCTCGCATCTCTAATGCTATCACAGGTACATGTCCGTGGGAGAATCCCTTGGTTCTCACAGTCTGCATTCATTTGCAGAGTTCTTATAGCGTCATATTCACTCACCTGAAGCCAGTTCCTGTCTAACTAGCAAGAGGAAGCCATTCACTGTCTTGAAGCCTTTCAATCTGAATACAATGGCAATAGAGAAATCAGCTAGAAAGGGCGGCAGGCAACATCGTGGAAATACAGCCAAGGATTTACCTCCAGATCTGTTTGAGCTGTACAAATCAGATCCTGAGGAAAGCTACAACCAGCGCAAGACCCAAATCCAACGGATTCGAAGATATTGGGCGGAAGAATGGTTCATGTACAGATTTGTGACTGCTGAATATGCTGAAAAGAATGCCATTAAGGGTCCCTGGGGAGATATTCTATACAGAAATCTGCAGCCCAAGTCCAAGTCTGAAGCCATTGCTCAAGGCTTCTACCCATGCATGGTCCAAGGGCCACAACCAGAGAATGCCGACCCATCATCCTTGTTATGGTGTCATAAAGACAATCTGTTCAAGCGGAATTATCAATTTTCCAAGGAGTCTGCTGTCAAGAACAAGAAGGGGTTTGGCCTCGACTTCAACCCTGGCCCATCTGCTCCTAGGGCTGATGGCACCCGTGATGCCAATCCAAATGTCATCGGCCCCTTCTACAACCTCGATGGCCTTCTCACTCACATAGCTGTACAGGGGGCTACGGTGGAACACTCTGCTGATGACGCAGACTCCAAAGAAGCGCCAGCTCCACCAAAGCCGCAGAAGAAGAAGAAATCAAAGGCTTCAAAGCCCCCTGCCTCACCAAAAGCTTCGCGTGTGAATCCATTGGCCACTGCACCTCCTGAAGCCAGTGTGTAGTCTGAAGACTTGTCTCATGTCTCCAAGAAGGCCGAGAAGACAAAGAAAACCTAGAAGCCCAAGAAGATTTCTGGGCATGAACTGACTCCAACTGCCGTTCTCAGGAACGAAGAAGACACCATTGATTTGTCAAGTGACGAAGATCTTGGTGATGATGCACTTGAGCAACTCATCAAGAGCAAGCAAGAGGCGGAGATCTTCAACAATCTGCCTCTCTTTGACATGGATATTCTAAACAACTTCATTGATGAGTGGTTCGACAACCAGAGCATAAGCATTGATGATCTTCAGCTTCCTGTGGCTATAAGCGTCACCTTCCATGGAGCCATTGCTAATGAGTTGGCCGTGGCTCAGAAGATAGTTGAGCTGAAAAACAAAATTGACTATGAAAAGGGTCACTTCAAGAAGAACATGGCCAAGCTCAGCGTGGCAGATGTTCAGATCTTCAAGAAGATGTTGCATGAGCTCAAGGATAAATTTCACAAGAAGCGTGAAGAAGCTAAAGGTTCAAGAGAGCGCATGAAGTACTTTGCGCAGAAATGTGTTCAAGCACACAATGAGGTTGAGAAGCGCAAGGCTCTTGGCCGTCCTGGCATCGACCCAAGAATGGCTGCCAAGCCAACAAAGAAGTATGCTGCGGCCTGAACTGAAGCACCAAGGCAGGAAGAACCTCGCATTGTCTTCCCTGCCAGCATGGCAGGCTCAAAGCCTAAGGTCCCCTTAGCAGCTTCAGAACTGAAGAAGACAAGGGCAGCTGAAGCTGATGCCAGGAAACACAAGCACAAGAATGCCTCTGATGAAGCCCCATCAAAGATTTTTTTTGAAGAAGTCTTCAAAGAGCGTGATGCGGCCTCTGAGCCCCTTGTGGTTGAGCCCATTTCTGTTGCCCGTCCATCCTCCACCAACCAAGAGCGTCTCCTAGTGATTCACGAGCCTGCTTTCACAGAGGCTCCTGAAGATGCAGAAGTTCTAGTTGTTGACCCCATCACAGCTGAAGACATTGGTCGCGAAGACAATGTAGAAGATGATGAAGTCCTTCCTCAACTCGAGCAACAAGTGGTATCATCACATGTTCTTATGAACATCGAACTCATCAGCATTGGTCGTCCCTTGACGCCAATTGCTCAGGATGATTCATGGGCCGATCGCCCTCAACAAGACAGCCCCATTCATGAAGACACACCCAGAACTCCAACACCTCAAGTCACTGATGTCTACTACACAACCTTCTTCTTGTAGACGTTGTTGGCCCTCCAAGTGCAGAGGTTTGTAGGACAGTAGCAAATTTCCCTCAAGTGGATGACCTAAGGTTTATCAATCCGTAGGAGGCGTAGGATGAAGATGGTCTCTCTCAAACAACCCTGCAACCAAATAACGAAGAGTCTCTTGTGTCCCCAACACATCCAATACAATGGTAAATTGTATAGGTGCACTAGTTCGGCGAAGAGATGGTGATACAAGTGCAATATGGATAGTAGATAATGGTTTTTGTAATCTGAAAATATAAAAACAGCAACGTAACTAATGATAAAAGTGAGCACAAATGGTATTGCAATGCGTTGAAACAATGCCTAGGGTTCATACTTTCACTAGTGCAAGTCCTCTCAACAATAATAACATAATTGGATCATATAACTCTCCCTTAACATGCAACAAAGAGTCACTCCAAAGTCACTAATAGCGGAGAACAAACGAAGTGATTATTGTAGGGTACGAAACCACCTCAAAGTTATTCTTTCTAATCGATCTATTCAAGAGTCCGTAGTAAAATAACACGAAGCTATTCTTTCCGTTCAATCTATATTAGAGTTTGTATTAGAATAACACCTTAAGACACAAATCAACCAAAACCCTAATGTCACCTAGATACTCTAATATCACCTCAAGTATACATGGGTATGATTATACGATATGCACCACACAATCTCAGATTCATCTATTCAACAAACTCAAAGAACTTCAAAGAGTGCCCCAAAGTTTCTACCGGAGAGTCAAGACGAAAACGTGTGCCAACCCCTATGCATAAGCTCATGAGGGAACTCGCAAGTTGATCACCAAAACATACATCAAGTGGATCATGTGATATCCCATTGTCACCACAGATAAGCACATGCAAGACATACATCAAGTGTTCTCAAATCCTTAAAGACTCAATCCGATAAGACAACTTCAAAGGGAAAACTCAATTCATCACAAGGGAGTAGAGGGGGAGAAACATCATAAGATCCAACCATAATAGCAAAGCTCGCGATACATCAAGATCGTACCACCTCAAGAACACGAGAGAGAGAGAGAGAAAGAGAGAGATCAAACACATAGCTACTGGTACATACCCTCAGCCTTGAGGGATAAATACTCCCTCCTCATCATGGAGAGCACCGGGATGATGAAGATGGCCACCGGAGAGGGATTCCCCCCTCCGGCAGGGTGCCGAAACGGGTCTAGATTGGTTTTCGGTGGCTACAGAGGCTTCTGGCGGTGGAACTCCTGATCTATTATGTTCCTGGATGTTTGGGGGATATGGATATATATAGGAGGAAGAAGTACGTTGGTGGAGCAACGAGGGGCCCACGAGGGTGTAGGGCGCGCCCCCCTGCCTCGTGGCTGCCTCATTGCTTGCCTGACATTTACTCCAAGTCTCCTAGATTGCTTCCGTTCCAAAAATAACTTTCCCGAAGGTTTCATTCTGTTTGGACTCCATTTGATATTCCTTTTCTTCGAAACACTGAAATAGGCAAGAAAACAACAATTTGGGCTGGGCATCCGGTTAATAGGTTAGTCCCAAAAATAATATAAAAGTGTACTAGCATGGAGCAATAAAAAATTATAGATACATTGGAGACGTATCAGCATCCCCAAGCTTAATTCCTGCTCGTCCTCGAGTAGGTAAATGATAAAAAATAATTTTTGATGTGGAATGCTTTCTAACATATTTCTCAACGTAATTTTTCTTTATTGTGGCATGAATGTTCAGATCCATAAGATTCAAGAAAAAAGTTTAATATTGGCATAAAAATAATAATACTTCAAGCATACTAACAAAGTAATCATGTCTTCTCAAAATAACATGGCTAAAGAAAGATATCCCTACAAAATCATATAGTCTGGCTATGCTCTATCTTCATCACACAAAATATTTAAATTATGCACGACCCCGATGATAAGCCAAGCAATTGTGTCATACTTTTGATGTTCTCAAACTTTTTCAATCTTCACGCAATACATGAGCGTGAGCCATGGACATAGCACTATAGGTGGAATAGAATGGTGGTTGTGGAGAAGACAAAAAGGAGAAGATAGTCTCACATCAACTATGTGTATCAACGGGCTATGGAGATGCCCATCAATGGATATCAATGTGAGTGAGTAGGGATTGCCATGCAACGGATGCACTAGAGCTATAAGTGTATGAAAGCTCAAAAAGAAACTAAGTGGGTGTGCATCCAACTTGCTTTCTCATGAAGACCTAGGGCAATTTTGTGGAATCCCATCATTGGAATATACAAGCCAAGTTATATAATGTAAAAGTCCCACTAGTATATGAAAGTGACAACATAGGAGACTCTATCATGAAGATCATGATGCTACTTTGAAGCACAAGTGTGGAAAAAGGATAGTAACATTGTCCCTTCTCTCTTTTTCTCTCATTTTTTTATTTTTTATTTGGGCCTTTTCTTTTTTTGCCTCTTTTTTTCTCGTCCGGAGTCTCATCCCGACTTGTGGGGGAATCATAGTCTCCATCATCCTTTCCTCACATGGGACAATGCTCTAATAATGATGATCATCACACTTTTATTTACTTACAACTCAAGAATTACAACTCAATACTTAGAACAACATACAACTCTATATGAATGCCTCCGGCGGTGTACCGGGATGTGCAATGACTCATGAATGACATGTATGAAAGAATTATGAACGGTGGCTTTGCCACAAATACAATGTCAACTACATGATCATGCATAGCAATATGACAATGATGAAGCGTGTCATAATAACAGAACGGTGGAAAGTTGCATGGAAATATATCTCGGAATGGCTATGGAAATGCCATAATAGGTAGGTATGGTGGCTGTTTTGAGGAAGGTATATGGTGGGTTTATGGCACCGGCGAAAGTTGCGCAATACTAGAGAGGCTAGCAATGGTGGAAGGGTGAGAGTGCGTATAATCCATGGACTCAACATTAGTCATAAAGAACTCACATATTTATTGTAAAAATCTACAAGTTGTCAAAGCAAAGTATTACGCGCATGCTCCTAGGGGGATATATTGGTAGGAAAAGACCATCGCTCGTCCCCGACCCCCACTCATAAGGAAGATAATCAATAAATAAATCATGCTCCGACTTCATCACATAATGGTTCACCATACGTGCATGCTATCGGAATCACAAACTTTAACACAAGTATTTCTCAAATTCACAACTACTCAACTAGCATGACTCTAATATCACCATCTCCATATCTCAAAACAATCATCAAGTATCAAACTTCTCATAGTATTCAATGCACTTTATATGAAAGTTTTTATTATTGCCATGTTGTTCTAAAGGACTCTCAAAATAATATAAGTGAAGCATGAGAGATCAATTATTTCTATAAAATAGAACCACCGTTGTGCTCTAAAAGAATATAAGTGAAGCACTAGAGCAAATGACAAACTACTCCGAAAGATATAAGTGAAGATCAATGAGTAGTCGAATAATTATGCAACTATGCGAAGATTCTATAACATTTAAGAATTTCAGATCTTAGTATTTTAGTCAAACATCAAGCAAAGAAAAATAAAATAAAATGACGCTCCAAGCAAAACACATATCATGTGGTAAATAAAAATATAGCTCCAAGTAAAGTTACCGATGAACGAAGACGAAAGAAGGGATGCCTTCCGGGGCATCCCCGAGCTTAGACTTTTTGGTGTCCTTGAATATTACCTTGGGGTGCCTTGGGCATCCCCAAGCTTAGGCTCTTGCCCCTCCTTGTTCCATAATCCATCAAATCTTTACCAAAACTTGAAAACTTCACAACACAAAACTTAAATAGAAAATCTCGTGAGCTCCGTTAGCGAAAGAAAACAAAACACCACTTCAAGGTACTGTAATGAACTCATTCTTGATTTCTATTGGTGTTAAACCTACTGTATTCCAACTTCTCTATGGTGTATAAACTCTTTTACTAGCCATAGATTCATCGAAATAAGCAAACAACACACGAAAAACAGAATCTGTCAAAAACAGAACAGTCTGTAGTAATCTGTAACTAACGCAAACTTCTGGAACCCCCAAAATTCTAAAATAAATTGGTGGACCTGAGGAATTTATCTATTAATCATCTGCAAAAAGAATTAACTAAATATAACTTTCCAAATAAAAATGGCAGCAATTCGCGTGAGCGCTAAAGTTTCTATTTTTTACAGCAAGATCAAAAAGACTTTCCCCAAGTCTTCCCAAAGGTTCTACTTGGCACAAACACTAATTAAAAGCAAAAAACCACATCTAAACAGAGGCTAGATGAATTATTTATTACTAAACAGGAAAAAAATCAAGTAACAAAAATAAAGTTGAGTTGCCTCCCAACAAGCTCTATCGTTTAACGCCCCTAGCTAGGCATGCTGATTTCGATGATGCTCACACAAAAGATAAGAATTGAAACATAAAGAGAGCATCATGAAGAATATGACTAGCACATTTAAGTCTAACCCACTTCCTATGCATAGGGATTTTGTGAGCAAACAACTTATGGGAACAATAATCAACTAGCATAGGAACGCAAAACAAGCATAACTTCGAAACTTTGAGCACATAGAGAGGAAACTTGATATATTGCAATTCCTACAAGCATATATTCCTTCCTCATAATAATTTTCAGTAGCATCATGAATGAATTCAACAATATAACTATCACATAAAGCACTATTTTCATGATGCACAAGCATAGGATTTTTATTACTCCCCACATAAGCAAACTTCTTCTCATGAATAGTAGTGGGAGCAAACTCAACAAAATAACTATCATGTGAGGCATAATCCAATTAAAAACTAAAATCATGATGACAAGTTTCATAGTTATCATAAATCTTTATAGCATACATGTCATCACAATAATCATCATAGGTAGCAACTTTTTTCTCATAATCAATTGCAACCTCTTCTGAAATAGTGGATTCATCACAGAATAAAGTCATGACCTCTCCAAATCCACTTTCATCAATATAATCATCATAAATAGGAGGCATGCTTTCATCATAATAAATTTTCTCATCAAAACTTGGGGGACAAAAATATCATCTTCATCAAACATAGCTTCCCCAAGCTTGTGGCTTTGCATATCATTAGCATCATGGATATTCAAGGAATTCATACTAACAACATTGCAATCATGCTCATCATTCAAATATTTAGTGCCAAACATTCTAATGCATTCTTATTCTATCACTTGAGCACAATTATCGGAATCCTTATTTTCATGATAGATATTAAAAAGATGAAGCATATGAGGTACTCTTAATTCCAATTTTTTTATAATTTTCTTTTATAAACTAAACTAGTGATAAAACAAGAAACTAAAAGACTCGATTACAAGATCTAAAGATATAGCTTCAAGCACTAACCTCCCCGGCAACGGCGCTAGAAAATAGCTTGATGTCTACTACACAACCTTCTTCTTGTAGACTTTGTTGGGCCTCCAAGTGCTTAGGTTTGTAGGACAGTAGCAAATTTCCCTCAAGTGGATGACCTAAGGTTTATCAATCCATGGGAGGCGTATGATGAAGATGGTCTCTCTCAAACAACCCTACAACCAAATAACAAAGAGTCTCTTGTGTCCCGAACACACCCAATACAATGGTAAATTTTATAGGTGCACTAGTTCGGCGAAGAGATGGTGATACAAGTGCAATATGGATAGTAGATAATGGTTTTTGTAATCTGAAAATATAAAAACAGCAAGGTAACTAATGATAAAAGTGAGCACAAACGGTATAGCAATGCGTTGAAACAAGGCCTAGGGTTCATACTTTCACTAGTGCAAGTCCTCTCAACAATAATAACATAATTGGATCATATAACTATCCCTCAACATGCAACAAAGAGTCACTCCAAAGTCACTAATAGCGGAGAACAAACAAAGAGATTATTGTAGGGTACGAAACCACCTCAAAGTTATTCTTTCTAATCGATCTATTCAAGAGTCCGTAGTAAAATAACATGAAGCTATTCTTTCTGTTCAATCTATCATAGAGTTCGTACTAGAATAACACCTTAAGACACAAATCAACCAAAACCCTAATGTCACCTAGATAATCCAATGTCACCTCAAGTATCCGTGGGTATGATTATACGATATGCATCACACAATCTCAGATTCATCTATTCAACCAACTCAAAGAACTTCAAAGAGTGCCCCAAAGTTTCTACCGGAGAGTCAAGATGAAAATGTGTGCCAACCCCTATGCATAAGTTCACGAGGGAACTCGCAAGTTGAACACCAAAACATACATCAAGTGGATCACGTGATATCCCATTGTCACCACAGATAAGCACATGCAAGACATACATCAAGTGTTTTGAAATCCTTGAAGACTCAATCCGATAAGACAACTTCAAAGGGAAAACTCATTTCATCACAAGAGAGTAGAAGGGGAGAAACATCATAAGATCCAACCATAATAGCAAAGCTCACGATACATCAAGATCAAACCACCTCAAGAACACGAGAGAGAGAGAGACAGATCAAACACATAGCTACTAGTACATACCCTCAGCCCCGAGGGAGAACTACTCCCTCCTCATCATGGAGAGCACCGGGATGATGAAGATGGCCACTGGAGAGGGATTCCCCCCTACGGCAGGGTGCCGGAATGGGTCTAGATTGATTTTCGGTGGCTACGGAGGCTTCTGACGGCGGAACTACCGATCTATTCTGTTCCTGGATGTTTGGGGGTATATGGATATATATAGGAGGAAGAAGTACGTCGGTGGAGCAACGAGGGGGGTGGGCGCGCCCAGGGGGTGGGCGCGCCCCCTGCCTCGTGGCTGCCTCGTTGCTTGCCTGACATATACTCCAATCTCCTGGATTGCTTCCGTTCCAAAAAATAACTTTCCCGAAGGTTTCATTCCGTTTGGACTTCGTTTGATATTCCTTTTCTTCGAAACACTGAAATATGCAAGAAAACAACAATTTGGGCTGGGCCTCCGGTTAATAGGTTAGTCCCAAAAATAATATAAAAGTGTAAAAATAAGCCCAATAACATCCAAAATAGATAATATAATAGCATGGAGCAATAAAAAATTATAGATACGTTGGAGACGTATCAGTCACCACTCCGGTGCTTGACAATGATAGTTATATGGTATAGGCCTCTCCGTCACCAAAGGCATCGCCCGCTTTTCGTAGGCTTCACAAAGGCCCCAGGCCCCAGGTCACCATGTCGAGCATTCCAGAAGGGGAAGTGCAACAAAGCTTAGTCGCACGTCAAGTGTTTCCTGAAGCCACCCCAACTATGAATGTCTCCAAGTCTGAAGCTAAAACTGCTGAAGACATTCCGGCTGCATCAGCCGATGAAGAAAATGAAGAAACAAGAGAAGAAGAAAGAGTTGCTACACCATCTCCTACTGAACAAGTCATTCTCGAGGAGAATGAGTCTGTGTCAGACCCTCCTGTTACTGTACAAATGGAGGTTGAAACTACTGAGGCGGCCACAAATAATGATGCTGAAGCCAATGATACTATCATGGCTGAAGACCATGTGGCGCCTGAAGATAATATGGTGCTTGAAGATAATATGGCGCCTGAAGACAATGTGGCACCTGAAGCTAATGTGGTGCTTGAAGCTGAAGTACAACCTGAAGCCACTGTGAATGCTGAAGCCACTATTCCATGTCCAAGGCCTCACACCATTGGACATGTCTATAATCGTGGTGAACTTGTCACAGTCCGATGGCCCATCATGGTGCCTCCCACTACTCCCGGACCGCAATATGACTATCATGTGGAGCAGAGGCCACAAGTTCAGAAGCCAAAGCCCAGGCTGCCAAGGCTTCCAGGTGCTGCCACATCCCCAGGATCATTCAACGTGAACAGCTTCAGGGCACACAATACCTTCTTCGATAGCGCCAAGAATTCATACTCGAAGCCAAAGATCCCATCCGATCGATTCAGGAGCTATCAACAGCGTAGCTACTACTCCTGCATTCTCTACAATCAGGGGCGGATCTTTCCACACATGCGCCTTGATTGTGAAGCCATTGTAGGGCTACCCTATCTCGAAGAAGCCCTTGACTGTTTCAGGGAAGTTGGTCTTCTGCCATTCGTTACGGACAAGGAACACTGGAATGAAGAGTGTCGGTATCAAAACCGACGGATCTCGGGTAGGGGGTCCCGAACTGTGCGTCTAAGGCGAATGGTAACAGGAGGCAGGGGACACAATGTTTTACCCAGGTTCGGGCCCTCTTGATGGAGGTAATACCCTACGTCCTGGTTGATTGTTCTTGATGATATGAGTACTACAAGAGTTGATCTACCACGAGATCAGAGAGGCTAAAAACTAGAAGCTAGCCTATGGTATGATTGTATCTTGTCCTACGGACTAAAACCCTCCGGTTTATATAGACACCAGAGGAGGCTAGGGTTACACAAGGTCGGTTACAAAGGAGGAGATATCCATATCCGTATTGCCTAGCTTGCCTTCCACGCCAAGTTGAGTCCCATCCGGACACGGGACGAAGCCTTCAATCTTGTATCTTCATAGTCCAACAGTCCGGCCAAAGGATATAGTCCGGCTGTCCGGAGACCCCCTAATCCAGGACTCCCTCAGTAGCCCCTGAACCAGGCTTCAATGATGATGAGTCAGCGCGTAGTGTTGTCTTTGGCAGTGCAAGGCGGGTTCCTCCTCCGAATACATTATGGAAGAGTTTGAATACAAGGATAGTGTCCGACCCTGCAAAATAAGTTCCACATACCACCGTAGAGAGAATAATACTTCCATAAATCCAATCTGCTGACATGTTTTGATAGTATGACATCACTTCATGGCCCGGTTATTATTCGAACCGCCTTTCTCAACCAGCTCCGCACACATTGCGAGGCAGTTTTCTTGATACGTCTTGTCAAAGCAGAGATCATGTTCCCCTTATCACGGGATTCTCATCAACACGGACGTGGGCAACCCAACCATGCCATCAATTATGGCGCCTGGGGAATAAGCAGTTTTGCCAGGCAAGTGGGGAGACCCATCGCCTCCTCCGCCCTTATAAAAGGGACAAAGATCTACCTTTTTCACCCACGCCTTCTTCCTTCTCGCTTTCCCATTCCCACACACTCGAGCTCCAGCACCCAAGCTCGCGTCCTTCTTCTCAAACCACTCCAAGCATGTCTGGAGCAGGAGGCAAGTGGATGGCTTCCTCCATCACGGAGGAAAACATCAGAAAGTTACGGGAGGCCAGATACCTACCTGCGAATATCGCGCACCGGCTGCCGAATGCGGGGCAGATCGTCCCAACACCCGAACCCCATGAGAGGGTAGTTTTTCTTTCTCATTTCATCCGCAGACTGGGATTTCCTCTCCACCTGTTTGTCCGCGGGCTCATGTTCTACTACGGGTTGGATTTCCATGATCTGGCCCCCAACTTTACCCTCAATATCTTGACATTTATCGTCGTGTGTGAGGCCTTCCTCCACATCAGGCCCCACTTCGGCCTATGGCTGAAAACCTTCAACGTCAAACCAAAGGTGGTGGGAGGCCAGCAAGCAGAATGCGGATGCGCCATGGTGGGCAAGATGCCCAATGTCATCTGGCTTGAGGGTACCTACGTGGATACCGTAAAGGGGTGGCAATCAGGGTTGTTCTACATCACCGAGCCGCTCGTAAGCAAAGGCACCTCGTAAGCTCGGGCCGGACTGCATGATCAGGTTCGGCATAAGCAAAGGCAGTACAATAAAACATACCGTGAAATACTATGGTGTCCGGACACTTACGACTTCGCCAGGGGCTTATCCCTAGGTAGCCACTCGTCGCCAGCCTCCTAACAGGCTTTGAGGTAAGCACTCAAGATATAAAAATATTACCGCATAGATAATAGCCCCTGATGCTCTGTTCGGCGTTTGCGAAAAAAAGCAGAATAGAGTATCAAATGATAACTCATGAGTCTAATTAGAGTATGTCTATGTGTATGTGCAGGCTTCCCTGCTGGCCGCTGTCGCACATACTGCGGAGGTCTCTGCGCTGAAGCAGGCCCTGAAGCGGACTGAGGACGAGCTCGGCCTTACCAAGGGGCAGCTCGAAGAGAGCAAAGGTAAGATATACCCCAGTTTATATAGGTAAAAGGAAGTTCGGTGTAAAGTAATAGGATCATCATGAATTTTCTCAGGGGCCACGACCGAGGTGGAGACCCTGAGGAAGGCGTTGTCCGCGGCCGAAGACAAAGCGGCCAAAGAACGTATTGAGCGGGAGAAACAAGAAGCCCGAGTGGGCGAGGTGCAGCAAGAGCTCGAGGCTCTTGCAAAAAAGCACGAGTCCTTGGAGCTTGACTCCAAGACGCGGGAGTCTGAGCTCACGCAGGCACTTGAAAGCGTCCGGAACGCCAAGGCCGAAGCCCACAAGGCCCTCCAGGAGATTGATGCGGCAAAGAAGATAGCAGCGGGTAAGACATTCAATATGCAAAGCAAGCATGCGAAGGAGACTTTCCTTTTTCTTACCCGAGTTCGGAGCTCTCCAGGAGCGTTTGCAGATCTTCCCCGTAGCGTGCTGGATGCCGCAGAGTTTTACCGGGCTCAGGAGGGGAGCTCAACGGAGAAGTTGTTCTGGTCTTAGTATACTAGGACCGAACATCCCGTGTCCTTGAGCGACCAGCTGAAGCAGTTGGTCAAACTTCACAAGGCGGCCGAACAGGTCATGAGGGGCCTTATAGTCCAGATGTGGCCTGGCGAGCCCCTGTGTGATAGCCTGGCTTAATAGGGATGGTAGACTACTCATATCAATAAGGAATTTCTTCTTTTCCGGGAGCCCATTCAGACAGAACTCCGAAGTTAAGCGTGCTCAGCTTGGAGTAGTGTCAGGATGGGTGACCGACCGGGAAGTTGCTCCCGGGTGCGCATGAGTGAGGACAAAGTGCGCAGAAAAGACTAGTATTGATCTGTGGGGCCAGTCTAGATCCCGCCAGGAGTAACGACCACCAGCGGGTGTGTCCGGGGCGTTACAAGTTGGTATCAGAGCCGACCCTCGCGGTTACACGGATGGTTACGGACAGGTGCGTGGTCATGTTGTTCATGACGTTTGTGACCCGTCGTGGCACCCGACATGGCACATGTACCGGACTAGATGCACAGACGTTTGTGCCAAGAGGGAACGTTCATGTGGCCCGTCGAGGACGTCGGTTCCTCTGAGTGGGGGTGTATGTGATAGCCTGGCTTAATAGGGATGATAGACTACTCATATCAATAAGGAATTCCTTCTTTTCCGGGAGCCCATTCAGACAGAATTCCAAAGTTAAGCGTGTTCAGCTTGGAGTAGTGTCAGGATGGGTGACCGACCGGGAAGTTTCTCCCGCGTGCGCACGAGTGAGGAAAAAGTGCGCAGAAAAGACTAGTATTGATCTGTGGGGGCAGTCTAGATCCCGCTAGGAGTAACGACCACCGGCGGGTGTGTCCGAGGCGTTACACCCTGTCCGGCAGCTACTTCGGTCTGGTGAGGCGGCTGGTGGAAGCCTGCCCATGGCTTGAAGTCATCAATCGATCCGTCTGCATCGAAGGTGCACACAGAGCTTTTACCCGGGCGAAGGTGCACTGGGCGAAGCTGGACGCCGTGAAGCTTGTGAAGGAGGAGCCACCGGAGAGCAAGGAGCATCGCCGCCCCGAGAATTACTATGAGAGCGTCCCGAAGGGTTCCCGCTTAGTGGCAGATGAGTGTGCGAAGGATGTAATTTTTGAATGAACATGCCCATGTGATCCTGTAATATGAAACAAGTTCTTTTGCGCCATGCGACGCTTTCTTAATTTAAAATATTACCTTCTGTGCGGCCGTTTATAAAATCTGAGAGTTGGCCAGTCGTCGGCTTTTTCCCCCATGTAACGAGTACTGGGGTGTTCGGGGTAAATCTGAACAATCTTTACCCCAATTTTGGGTCCTTCAAGGGAGGTGCTCAGCGCAACGAACCAGGAAATCGGACTATGATGCTTTAACACTCTCACTTAGCCATAGAAGTCTATGATTTTAAATTTTTGGCGAAGCCCCTGGTATTCGGAAGGCCGAATTTGGGGCGCTATACACGCCTAAGCCGGACAAGGCCGACTCCTCGCCCAAAGCATAAGAAGTCTTTAAGGACTTGAGACCTCTCGAACAGCGACCAGTCTCTCGCCTTATCATGACCATCAGTTTTTGGCTTTCTCTACTGAGGTGCTCGTCCGAAAGAACCGGGACACAATCGTAGTAGTTCTCCCACTGCTACCTCAGCCGATATAGCGGAATGTAAGGTACCAAAGCATGGGAGCCGGGCAACCCAACATTTGACCCAAGACATGATTCGGAGCTGATGCATATAATGTTATAAGTTCGGGGTGCCGCAGTGTCGAAAGTGTTCGGACTTCTTGCACTGTATTACGGGGTAAACGAGAGCCCCTGGCGTACTGATCGTACCCGAGCGTGCAGGTGCGGAATGTCGTAAATGGACATATACGAGAAAGAGAAAAACTTAAATAATGCAATGACAGATTAATAATATGCATTGTTATTTGAATAATATGTCGAAGCGTACTGGTACAAGTAGTGCAATAAGCTGAAAGTAGGACAATTCGAAATGTCCCATCCAAGGCAAGCTACACATAAAGAGTGAAAAGCGGGTATACCAAGTATTAATTGTAACACGCACGATGCGGCTATATCTCCCACGTGTTGGAGCACGACTTAGAGGCATAACCGCGTAGTAGGCATGTCGCAAGAGGGGTAATCTTTACACATCCCATGTACTGAATAAGAAAGTGATAAATAGTTGGATTACAATTGCCACTTCACACAATACATGAATATAGCATTACATCATCCATAATACAATCAAGGTCCGACTACGGAACCAAAATAAAAGAAGACCACCCCTAATGCTAGATCCCCGATCGCCCCGATTGGGCTCCTCTACTGATTAACAGAAACGAAACAAAACAACGAACAAGATCTTCATCGCGCTCCCACTTGAGCTTAGCTGCGTCATCTTCACTGGTATCAATGGCACATGCAACTGGTATTTTGAAGTAATCTATGAGTCACGGGGACTCAGTAATCTCACACCCGCGAGATCAAGACTATTTAAGCTTATGTTTAGGAAGAGGTAGTGAGGTGGAGCTGCAGCAAGCACTAGCATATATGGTGGCTAACATACGCAAATGAGAGCGAGAAGAGAAGCAAAGCACGGTCGTGAACTAGAAGTGATCAAGAAGTGATCCTGAAAGCTACTTACGTTCAAGTATAACACAAGAAACCATGTTCACTTCCCGGACTCCGCCAAGAAGAGACCGTCACGGCTACACATGCGGTTGATGCATTTTAATTAAGTTAAGTGTCAAGTTCTCTACAACCAGACATTAACAAATTCCCATCTGCACATAACCACGGGCACGGCTTTTGAAAGTTCAAAACCCTGCAGGGGTGTCCCAACTTAGCCCATCACAAGCTCTCATGGTCAACGAAGGATATTCCTTCTCCCAGGAAGACCCGATCAGACTCGGAATCCCGGTTACAAGACATTTCGATGATGGTAAAACAAGACCAGCAAAGCCGCCCGATGCGCCGACATCCTGATAGGAGCTGCACATATCTCGTTCTCAGGGCAACAGCGGATTGTCCAAACTTCCGATAGGCCAGCCCAGAGTTGCCCCTGGTGGCCACCGGCGGCTGGCAGGTTCGAACCAACACTTAGACAAGCACTGGCCCGGGAGGGGGGGGGGGGTTAAAATAAAGATGGCCCTTGAGTCTGCAGAACCCAAGGGAAGGTGATAGGTTTTTAGTGCAAATGTAAAACGAAGGTTGGGCCTTGCTGGAGGAGTTTTATTCAAGGCGAACTGTCAAGGGGTTCCCATTATAACCCGACCACATAAGGAACGCAAAATCAAGGAACATAACACCGATATGACGGAAACTAGGGCGGCAAGAGTGGAACAAAACACCAGGCATAAGGCCGAGCCTTCCACCCTTTACCAAGTATATAGATGCATTAATTAAAATAAGAGATATTTTGATATCCCAACAAATATCCATGTTCCAACATGGAACAAACTCCAATCTTCACCTGCAGCTAGCAACGCTATAAGAGGGGCCGAGCAAAGCGGTAACATAGCCAAACAACGGTTTGCTAGGACAAGGTAGGTTAGAGGCTTGACATGGCAATATGGGAGGCATGATAAAGCATGTGGTAGGTATCGTGGCATAGCAAAAGAGCGAGCAACTAGCAAGCAAAGATATAAGTGATTTCGAGGGTATGGTCATCTTGCCTGAGATCCCGCAAGGTAGAAGAATGAGTCCATGAAGAAGACAAATGGACGTAGTCGAACGGATCCTGACAAACGCGACATTATCAGAACTAACCCGAAGAAGCAACACCAAAAAGAAGCAAACAACATGGTAAACAACCATCACATAATCATGGCATGATGCGCAAACAAGTATGGTGCATGTCCGGTTTAATGAGGCATGGCATGGCAAAGTGCACAAGCAATCCTACAAATTAAGTGGAGCTCAATATGCAACGAGTTGCATATTGACGAAGCACCACATTCGTTTATTTAGTTCGATCTCGTTTATGTACCCAACAATATTAAATGTTTATTAACATGGCATGGGGTGAAGCAAAAGAAAACTACCTATCTAGGCAAGTTTAAATGAGGCCGGAACAACAAACAACAATTCCGGAAAAATCCTCATGTGCATATTTTTAGGTTTGGTACCGTTCTGCCCTAATCCATATTTTAGAGTTGTTAAACATGCAAATTAAAGCCACCATGTTAAACTAGGCATTTTTCTACCCCATTTACATATAAAGTGTGTTAGGTTTGGAGCTACGGTTATTTAGTTATGAATTAAATCATTTTAGCATGGCATTTAAGCAAATTAAAGGAAACAACATTTTTAACATTTCAAACATGGATGAAAGTGGCATATTATGAAACTAGATGAAATTCTAGTCATTTTTCATATAAAGTTTGTTTTAATATGATGCACAGTTTGCGAGTTTTTATATGCATGTTGTGCAAGGGGTTTTCTGTAAAACTGCAAAACCCTGGTTAAAAGACAAATTCACCGATCTGGAAAAAAAATGTAAGCAGGCCGAATCTAGCCGGGCCAAAGTAAGGAGGGAAAAAAGGAGGCGCTGGGGGGTTTGCCTCACCATGGGCCTTGGCCCGATTGGGAGGGAGGCTGCAGGAGGGGTGTTGGGTCCTGGCGACTCGAGAAGCAGGGCGCGGTCAACGCGCTAGCGATACAGGGGTCGAGACGCTCGTCCTCCTCTGCAACTTCTTCGATGCAGAGGACGCCGGCAGTGCAGGAGGCCGCAGCCGCGGGACTTGGCGGGGCGCCAGCAACGCGGACGAGACGAAGAGGACTTCGGCGAAGAAGCTCTAGGCGGCGACACTGGCCCCGAAGCTGCACGAGGCCGAGCGCCATGGTGGTTGCAGCAGCGACTGGCTGCTGCGGGAGATGTAGCCATGGCGCGGGGCGGGATTGGAGCTACGGCAATCTTGTCGGTGTTCTGGGAACGGGGGTCCCTAGACTTGCCTACCTGCGGCCTACAACATGGCTCAGGTGGGGGCCCAGCGCGGCCCATCTTCATCAGCCCAAGCTCAAGACCCTCGCGAGGGGCCGAGCCTCGCGGGGTGGATGACAGGAAGCTTCCTCAAGAGCGGCCTCATCAGGCAGGCTCGCGAGGAGGCGGAGAGATCAATGCAAGGGTACCTCGTAAGGATCCCATGACGCAAGCCATGACAATCAAGGTCAGGCGGGCGCCGGCCTGCGCAGTGTCCTTGTTTCCCCTTTGGTGCAAAGGGGGCAAGCACAGGCCAAGGTATCAGGCAAAGGTTACCATTCCGGTGCAATGAGACCAAGACCAGCCGGACGGCCGGACGGAGGTCACCTGGAGCCCAAGACGGCGTCATCACCAGTGCTTTTGGCAGCCGAAGACCACCTTTGGTCAGGATAACTTGTACTAGATGTTCCCCTTCAAAATGGCCAATTGTTGGCGCCCTTCCCGCTCAATTATTTGGGGAGAGGCCCGGGGCCTCTATAAATAGAGCTAGCCACCACAGAGTAGAGGGACAAAAAAGAGATCTGGTAGAACCCTAGCAAAGAGAGAGAAAACCCAGTAGAGACTAAGTAGAACACACCGCATTAGCTCAAGAACACCCCTCGCGAGGCTGTTCTTCCCTTGTACTGTCCATCATCAGCCCGAGAGGCAATCCACCACACCACACACTGGAGTAGGGTATTACACCACAACGGTGGCCCGAACCAGTATAAACCTCGTGTCTCTTGTGTTGTTCTTCATTTTCATCTTAGTTCGCACGAGAGGATCGGACGTAGATCGGTAGGGGAGAGATCTCCGCGCGCACCCCAGTGTTCGAACCTCAAGGGTCTGCCAGAACCCGAAATCTGACATTTCGCGCGCCAGGTAGGGGTGCGCCGGAGTCCTTCTTCCTCCGCGTCGCGTTCCGCCGCTCCGCCACCCAGATGTCAAGCAACCCGGCTGCCAACGCCGACCACTGGGCGGCCTGGCCCGCCCACGCCATGTCGCCGTGTCAGGGCGACCTCAACCTTGTGCCTCGGGCACCTCGCGCTCCGCAGGGTGCTGCGGGACGCGGGCGACGCGGCCAGACGCCGCCTACCCTCATGCCATGGCAGGTGCGGGCCGCAGCAAGGGCCTCGAACCACACCGCTGCCACGGCACCATACACCCGACGGGAGCAGGCGAACTCCAGGGCCGCTCTCACGGTGGCCGAGAGCTACTACAGTGCCGCTTGCTGGAAGGCGGCCGCGACGTGTTGTTGGAGCAAGTGGCCGAGCTCCTGGACGCCGCCGCCTTAGGAGCGCCCCCTTTCTGCATCCAGCTGCCGCCCCAGATCCAGGACAGGTCGCACGACGGCATTATGCGCGCCCACGCGATTTCAGGTGGGCCCAGGGCCAGTCCAGCGCCAACACCTCCGCCAGCACCGGGCGACTGATCATGCCGGCCCTTCCCCAGGCGGGCGAAGGGATGCGCATCGCGGCCTTTATCCTTGGCGGACCACCGCGTCATCACATACAAGGCGACGCCCCAAGCCAGACTGCGTGGCATGCGGGGCGCTACAGCGAGGTCCACGAGGTGGTCGCCCCGGAGGCCTATGTACCCCGCATGGTGGATCAAGGGCGCGAGCTGGAAGAAGGTCACGGCTCGTTCCTCGGGCCCGGCTAGGACGAGGAGGCGTCGGAAGCCGAGCTCTTTCAGGAACCCCAAGAGAGCGTCGACAATCGCGCCGATAGCAGCAGCTATCGGGTACCACTCATCCCTCAGGAGCAAGCTTACGCTAACCATGGGTCGCAGGAGGTACATGTCGCCGCAGTGGATGGCTGCCCCAACGCTGAGCCTCTTATCCCTCAGGAGGAGGGTGCAGGGGGCTGCAGGAAAGGGGCCGAGATCCGGGCTCACCCTCGCGGTGGTCGGGTCAAGATGTTCTCAGGAGGTAGGCCCTCTGTCGGGGAGGTGTCCCATGGCCTGCCCCCGGCAGAGGACCCGTGGTCGTCGGGGGAACCACTAGCGACCGCTCTACCCCATTGGCGTCGTCCTTGGTTTCTGGTCGCCATCAATGGCGGCAGAGTGAGGCGCAAGGCGGCGCCCTCGCCTGGCGATATGAAGCAAGGCCGGTACCTGTGAAGAAGGCCCAGTGCCTGTGAAGCTCGCCGCCTAGTGACACTCTCACGTAATAATGAGTGGGGTTGTACACGCCCCGGAGTCTCAGGAGCGCCAGCCTCAGGCCCTAGGGCTCCCGCCCACGCCCAGTGGCAGCAGTTAGCTCCGCGCTGGTGAGAAGATGTCGAAGACTAGACTAGGTGCTGGACGCGGCTTTTTTGCTTTTCTTCTGCCTTTTTGCTTTTTTGCTTCTTCCTTGTCGGCAAGTTTCTTCGGTTTGGATTTAAGTTGGATTTGAGTTCGAAGCTTGCGTGCATTCGGGGAGGGGGTGTTTAGTCTCGTTCGAGCAATCTCTCGTGTTCTGATTTCAGATTTACGCCCCAAGCTAGCGTCAGCTGCCCCCCCCCTCACGAGCCCCTCGTGAGCCGGGCCGGGCCAGGCACGCCTACAGCCGAGACCACTGTCTCCACACCCTCTCCGGAGGTGCTCATCACAGGGTCAGCAGGTTAATCGAGGGACGCCGGAGGCGTAGCATCCCCCCGCAGGCCCACTCAGGGCACGCCAGGGCCGGAAGGTAAACGAATCAACCGAACCGTCACTGGGCTAGTGACTAAACTCACGCATAACGTTGTGCTCACCAGAGTACGGATTACAAATCTTTGCATGAGGGGCCTCCCCTCCCAAAATGCTCTTATATTCTTCAGGGCCAAGCCCGAGTATTCTTCATGCAGGATAAAATGCGGAGACATACGGTCAGTCGGACATATCACTCACCGCGTCTTCTGGGGCGTCCTCGGAAGCGTCACTGGCATCACTGACATCGTCGCCCCCACCACCTGCGTTTCCGTCAGCGCCAGGCTCATCTATAACGCCGCCTTCATCAGCGCCCACGACCACACCATTATCATCAGACGCGAAGGCCCTGATGAGGGCGTGCACGTTGTTCTCCACCCACTGCGCCAGGTCGCTCCGGACAGCTATGGGCACAGGCGCGATGGCAGCGTCAAAGTCGAAGTGGGGGTCCATCCCCTGCAAATGGCTGAAGACACGGGAGAAGACACGCCTGAGCAGGGCTAGGCTCCTCTCCTCAACAAGCCCGCAGGCTCTCTCGGAATGATCCTCCAGAAGCTTCACCACATCAGTGAAGAACCGAAGATTGCCTGCGTAGCTGGCCTTGTGCGGCTCCTTAGCGGCAGCCTCACAAATCTCGCCTAAGGCTGAGTTGGCCCTCTCCCTGAGAGTCTGAAGCATGGGAGCATGCTCGCGCTCCAGAACCCTCCGCTGGCGGATCTCGTCCTCGTTCTGCCGCGCGATGGCCTTGGCGTCATCGACCCTCCATTGAAGAAGAAGCAACTCCGCCTGGGAAGAGGAGAGCTCTGCCAGTGCCGCGCAAAGGGCGGCTGCAGAGGAATCCGCACGCCGCGTCTCTTCAACCAACTTGGCCTTGATGGCCGCTATCCTGCCCTCAGCCTCGGCCCCGATCAACATCAACCTCGCCTCGTATTCACGCTAAAGGACCGAGCAAGCTCCTGCCACACGGCGGTCGACCTCTTCCTGGACCCGGGCTTCGCGCGCCGCAACGTCGTCCTCCGCCTGGGCCGTCAGGCGCTCCCTCGTCTCCAACCGCTCCAGGTCAAGGCTGCGCTTGGCGGCCTCGAGCGTCAGCGCCTCCTCGCGCCTCTGGAGCTCCGCCCGGTTGACGGCGGCCTCCTGCATCGACCCAAGGGCCGCGTGGTGCAGCTCTATTTGCTGCTCCAGGGAGTTGCTCCGGGCTTGGAGCTCCCATACACGCTCCTCTGCATCCTTGCATCATCGGTCTGCCTCCCGAGCCTCCTCGACGGCCCGGGAGCAGGCCTCCCACGAAGCCGCTAGCGACGCTTCGGCCTTCGTGTTGTCGAGGTCACGTTGATGACACGTGAGGGCAATGGCGACCTTCAGCTTGCGCCTCTCCTCAGCAAGGCGCAGGCCTTCAGCCTCGAGGCGCGCATCCTCGGCAGCAAGCTCTGCTCCGACCCGGTTCACCGCGTCCGCCGCCCCTTGGAGGAACTCTTCACGAAGGGCACGACGCTCCCGAGCGCGCCTGAGCACATCTTCCACATCACCCTCTTCCGCTGGAGCATGCAGAGGGCCCCGAGGCGGTAAGCCCCCTCCAGGCATGGGGTAGGGGGCTACCGCCCCAGCCATCACCGGATGGACCGCCCTGAGAGTCCGGCCCGACATCGATCCACCCACGAAGGAGGAGCCAAGGACAGACCTCATCCATTCGCCTTCTATGACCAGAGAAGGGGCGCGGGGCAAGCCTAACGCGCCCCAAGAAGACTCGCGAAGAAAGGGCATCGGGCGAGCAAGCTCGAGACGCCCTATGGAGCAGATCACTCCACCAATCGGTCCAGCGGCGAGGGCGCCACCCGAGCTCGGCTGACCCAGAGCCAGCAAAGGGGGCAAAGCTGCGGGGGCCGGCTCCTAGGTCGACTCGGCGGACTCAGCAAGGCGGGACCTGAAGGGCCACAATCAGCCACAAGGATAACAGAGCAAATGAGCAGGGAAAGAAGAAGGCTTACTCGTCCATGGCAAAGTACTTCCTGCTCTTCAAAAAGCGGCAGGGGCAGTCGCTGCCGCCTGAGGCCTCCTTCCTCTTGCGAAGGACCTCAAAGTCTACACGAAACCGACCCAAGCGCCTGGGGCGGGGGTCGACCTGGGGCGCAGAAGAAGCCTCAGGATTATCGGTGCCGGAGGAGTCAGCTTTGGGGGCACTGTCGGGCGTCACCTCGCGAAGAACGGCTGGGGGCTCGGGAGCCTCGGCCTCAGGAGCCGAAGGCCAAAACCCTGCATCAACCGCCGCCCCACGGCGGGCCTCAGGAGACGTCGCCTCCGAGGCTTCACGCGGCGCCACCACCTCGACATCAGCCACCTCCGCTCCCGTCGGCTCTCTCCCTGCTCTGTCACCTGAGGAGGGGCCGCTGTGGGCGGTGGGGGGAACAACCATGACAACTGGGTTCTCGCGTGGCCCCGTGAGGCCAGCCGGGCGCAGCCCCCACTCGTCGAAGCTAGGCATCTACTTCACAAAATCAGCCCTGCCAGAACAAAG
Organism: Triticum dicoccoides; assembly: GCF_002162155.2. Classification (NCBI taxonomy): domain Eukaryota; kingdom Viridiplantae; phylum Streptophyta; class Magnoliopsida; order Poales; family Poaceae; genus Triticum; species Triticum dicoccoides. The sequence continues at coordinate 581,304,984 of NC_041382.1, read as the reverse complement.
GTACAGAAGGACGCCACCGCTCCGTAGGCTGCCTGGGGTAGGATCACCAGTCAAGACCCGAAGCACCGTCCGCAGCACTTCGGGCGCCAAATCCTCCTCCTAAAGCCGCATGTGGTCCCCGCGCCCTGCAAAGTCCCACATCCGGCGAGAGTGGTGTTGGAGAGGAGAAACGCGACACAGAAGGAACTCCCTCACCACCTTGGGCACTGTCACATTGTGCGCCCTCAAACTTTCGAAGCGGCGCCAGACGAAAGCTAGCCGGGGGCTCGCGAGCGGTTCATGACCCAAGCCTGGGTTGGGAACAACAGGCAAGGTCGGGTGCGAGAGCAAGGGGCTGGGCACCCCGACGTCCACGTACAACCACCGCTCTCTGAACTTGTCCTGAGAAGGCGGAAGGCCGAAGTCAATCCCTGAAGCAGCCGTCTCAGGCACGGCGAAGAAGCTTACACACCCCGAGCACTGAGTGGGATCGCTTAGGCGCAGAGAAAAGAAGTGGTGCAGCAGGGCAACAGAAGGAGGGATTCCTATCATCGCCTCACACAGGAAAGCAAAGACAGCCAAAAGGGTAATGGACTCCGGCCCGAGGTGCATCATGTGGATCTGATAATGGGAGAGCACAACATTGAAGAAAGAAGAAAAGGGGGAATCAGACCCGCCCACAAGGCATCGGCGAAGAATCGGACATCCGTGACGGTCCTAAAAAGAAAGGCGCGGGATACGGGCCAAACTGTGGTTCGGCCGCACTCGTTGAAGATGGAAGCAAGGGCGGAGTGGACCTTGTCCAAGGCTTCCGGGTTGAGTATGATTGACCGATCAACGTCGGGGGCCGCCGCTGGAGGTGCGCAGGACGAAGGCACGTGTTTCTTCCCCCTTCCCTCCTTCGTCGGCGCCATGGCGTTGGGGAAGGGGAAGAGCTCGAGCCGGATCGGCGGCGGAGGTGGGAGCTCGGAGAAGAAGGAAAGGTAGGAGGCGAGCGGGCAGCCAAAGGAGGAACAACTGTGTGCAACTACGGGTCCACTTAGCCGGGCGCGTAGCAAGGCGTCGTGGGAAGCACAGACGCCCATGTCCAATCAACCGCCATGCGGCGCCCAAGGCCGCAGGCTGCTAGGGCCTGCGGCACTTCGCGCTTGCCCCTTCGCTTCTCTGCTAAGCCAAGCCCGCGAGCGCCTTGGGCCCGGGGGCTACTGTCGGCGTTCTGGGAACGGGGGTCCCCAGACTTGCCTGCCTGCGGCCTGCGGTGTGGCTCAGGTGGGGGCCCAGCGCGGCCCATCTTCATCAGCCCAAGCTCAAGACCCTCGCGAGGGGCCGAGCCTCGCGGGGCGGACGACAGGAAGCTTCCTCAAGAGCGGCCTCATCAGGCAAGCTCGCGAGGAGGCGGAGAGATCAATGCAAGGGTACCTCGCGAGGATCCCATGACGCAAGACATGATGATCAAGGCCAGGCGGGCGCCAGGCGGGCGCCGGCCTGCGCAGGGTCCTTGTTTCCCCTTTTGTGCAAAGGGGGCAAGCACAGGCCAAGGTATCAGTCAAAGGTTACCATTCCGGTGCAACGAGACCAAGACCAGCCGGACGGCCGGACGGAGGTCACCGTGGAGCCCAAGATGGCGTCATCACCAGTGCTTTTGGCAGCCGAAGACCACCTTTGGTCAGGATAACTTGTACTAGATGTTCCCCTTCAGAATGGCCAATTGTTGGCGCCCTTCCTGCTCAATTATTTGGGGAGAGGCCCGGGGCCTCTATAAATAGAGCTAGCCACCACAGACTAGAGGGACAAAAAAGAGATCTGGTAGAAGCCTAGCAGAGAGAGAGAAAACCCTGTAGAGACTAAGTAGAACACACTGCATCAACTCAAGAACACCCCTCGCGAGACTGTTCTTCCCTTGTACTATCCATCATCAGCCCCAGAAGCAATCCACCACACCACACACTGGAGTAGGGTATTACACCACAACGGTGGCCCGAACCAGTATAAACCTCGTGTCTCTTGTGTTGTTCATCATTTTCATCATTTTCATCTTAGTTCGCACGAGAGGATCGGACGTAGATCGGTACGTGAGAGATCTCCGTGCGCACCCTAGTGTTCGAACCTCAAGGGTCTGCCGAAACCCGAAATCCGACAAGTCTCTCAGCGACGAGGACGGCAGGAGGCGGCCGGACGGAGCGAAGATGGTCAGGAACGGGCGCGGTGGTGATCCAGCGGCCAGTCGGTCCATGCGGGTGAGCAGAGCCACGTCGAGCTCGTTCCCGAGCAGAGGACGACGACGGACTTGGTGCAAGCTCCCGACGATGGGGAGGACCGGGAACAGTGGGATCTGGCTGGGTCCTGGGCGAGGACGGAGACTGGTCACGGTTCAATGGAGGTCCAGGGCGGCTGCGATCGTCTCCCTGCTGGTGCTGTTCACCGATGAGGGCGGAGCAAGACGGCGGCATGGCGATGCGGACGCCGGGGTTGGGCTCCTGTCTGTGAAAGAGAAAGAGAGAGAGGTGAGGTCAGGGAGAGTTCACGGGAGAGAGGAGCGAGAAAAGAGCACGGGAAGTGCGAGATGGCTTGGTGGCTGGACGTGGTCGCCGGTGGCAGTACTGGTTGCCAGACAACGAGGCGAGGTGGAGGAGCACGGGGAGGTGCCTTGGCTTGCGGTCGACGGCGGGAGGCGGCATGGATGCAGATCAGCAGCGTCTGGTCTTGAGGAAGCGGGGTGATGGCCATGGTGGATGGATCGGGAGGAGGTTGTGGCTGGCCGCCTACGGGTGGAATTTGGCGGCGACAAAGGGGTTGGTCCGGTTGGAAAATCGAGGGGGGATTTTTGGATTTTGGGAGGATCCCGAGGTGGGAGATAGTGCGGCGGCGGTAGGGACAAATCCCCTAGATTTTAGGGTTGGCTTGATTTCGTAGGTGTTGGTCTTTTATATGGAAATAGGATTGAGGTAGGACCCTCCGGTCAAAATCGGGCGGTCGAGAAAAATAGGCTAGGGAGTCCAAATAAGAAAATAGTGATGTTTTATAGATGTTTGGGGATGTTCCGGACCCATCGGTCACGACTGCTCGGGTCAGGTTCGGGGAAGTTTCAGACGCGTGAGAGGGGTCTATGCACTGCGCAAAGAGGGGTAGGCTGGGCCTAGGTGGACTGTGAAGAAGGGCTTGGGCTAAGAGGAAAGAGGGGGAATGCAGCCCGGCGACTGTTTCCGGAGACTTAAAACGTCCGACGGTTTGACCGACTATATTGTCGCTATAGTTATCCGTTGGGGCATCAAACGAACTCCGAATGCGATGAAACTTGGCAGGCGGCCTACCTACACTATAACAAGACCACACGGCAACTTTCAGCCCATTCCGAGAACATTTTATGGCCACTTATAGAATAATATTTTGGACATGCCACGGGCGCGTGCGAGTGTGACTGTGTCGTGGATTTGTCACGGCAGATGTCCTAGAGAAAGGACTTAGTCGTGGAGCCATCGCGACGGGTTAGCTTGAAGGGGTTAAAGAGGACACAGGGACACAAGAGAGTTTATACTAGTTCGGCCCCTTCAATGAAGGTAAAGCCTACATCTAGTTGTGATGGAATTGATGGGGTTTCGATGACTAGGGAGCAAACAAGCTTCGCCTATGTCTCGAGTTGTTGTCTGTCCTTGAACCGCCGCCGGGTCGTCCCCTTATATACACGGGTGATGCCCGTCGGTTCACAGAGTCCCAACACCGGTCCATATTCGTATCCGGGTTGGTCTCTCCTTATTCCTAACTTACAATACAAGTTTATATACAAATGCCAGTTTACAGCTACAAGTCTAAAACCGACCACGGGCCTTAGGCCCTCGTCTGTCTTCTTGGGCTTTAGCACTCTTGAACTACTGATGAAGTTGACCTGGCCCAGATAGGCCGGTTTACGCCCAGTAGTAATATCCCCAACATTAGGCCCCAGATTGATTTGAACGGGTTCATGTCAATCCTTTAGCAAAAACTTCATCTTCAACATCTTCTCATAAACTGGTAAACCGCCATGATGTCATCTTCTCTGATTGCTGTAAACCGGAGTGACGTCACCTGTCATAACGAAGCTTATCCATTATGCTTCCTTATTTAATAGATCTGCGGAAATCGAGGCGACAGCTCCGTTTCGTGGCCCCTTGATTGTAGCGCCTGACACATGTCCTTTTGCCTTATAAATAGGACCGAAGGGTCATTTCTTTTCTCCCCTTCGTGCCTTTCTTCTTTGTCTTCCTCGCGTCGCCAGCCTCGGAGCTCTGCCGCCGCCGTTAACTTCTGCATCAACCTTGGCCGCTGCATCAACCTGAACGCACCAGAGCACCGTGGCAACCTTCCGCGTCTTCCTCAACTTTGGTAAGCCTTCTGCTCTTCTCAACACAGATCTGTTCTAGGGTTTCGTGTTCTTGCAGTGTTCATCACCTGTTCATGTTCATATACTAGCTCCTGGATGCATCTGTGAACCCCTGCTCTGTGTAGCGGTAGCTTTTAGTATCTGCCTTTAGTTTCATGCCCAAGACCATAGATCTTACATATATTTCTGCCCATTGATTCAATACTGTTCTGCTTTGAGCTTTTGAATATTTTTCTTATTTTCTGAACTTGCTTCAGATCCAACGCTGTAGAGAAATCTTGTGAAATCTGTTTCTGCATACTTATCCATCCGCAATCTCAGCTGTTTCAATGCTTAGATCAGGCGTTTAACTTTGTAGAAAAAATTGCCAAACCGGTATATACCATTAGTCCCCTTGTTGAACCGCCAGTTGTTGTTGCTTCATAAAACTCCAGTTTAGATAGATCTGTCTCTGGTTTAACATTGCACATACCAATGTAGTATAATCAATGCATTTTTTGAACCGGGATCATCTACCTTGTAGATTTCATCATGGCCAAGCAAGTATATGAGTGCAACTGGGTTCCTTCTCACGTCACAGAGGCTCAACTGGACGATTTAGTCCTGATCGGCGCCTTAGACAGCAAAGATACCATCCATTGGAGGGCTCCTGGCAAAGAATGCCCTCCCACACCTCAAGAAAGAGAGGTCATCATTTTCGTAGATCACTTAGCCCGGGGTTTTAAGCCGCCCGGTTCTAAATTTTACCGGGACGTTTTAGCCAATTTTCAACTCCATCCACAAGATACTGGCCCCAACTCTGTTACAAACATGTGTCACTTCCAAGTGCTCTGTGAGGCGTTCTTTCAAGAGGAGCCCACAGTGGAATTGTTTAGAGACTATTTCCATCTGAACAGCCGTACTGAGTTTACTGACGGCTCCAATACAGAGTTGGGTGCGCGTGGAGATTCAGAAAAGGAAAGAGGTCACATACCCTCATGCCAAACTGCACAGCCACCCCAAAGAGTGGAGTCAAACATGGTTCTATTGCAAAGACACCTCCCCTGCTGGTGAAAATCCCTTGCCTGGCTTTCGTCCGGAGCGGCTCAGCAATACACACCCCTTTCCGCAAAGGTTGACTACCCAAGAGAGAAGCAAATATGCTCCTCAACTGTTGAAGCTCAGAGCCTTTATGGCCAACGGTTTAATAGGGGTTGATCTCGCCCGCTGTTGGATATCATGGAGCATACTGCCCCTTAGTCAACGCTCCGGTTTGATGTGCGAGTATACTGACAGTGTTGATGATCCACTACGACATTCCAACATCCAGCTCACCGATGAAGAAATCACAGAGGCCGTGAATAAGATGCTGAATGAACCGGAACACATCTGTGCTAAAACCGGCCTGCTTCCCTTCTGTGCCACCAACAAACCGCCAGCTGTAAGAGTTTGATTTTTCTTTTTGCTGAATCTGCTGTTGATATATCTTGTCATTGTTTAATATCAGTGTCTGTGTAACCAGGGCAATGATCCGTTTTGGAGCAAGAAACTGCCGCAGGAGAAACCAGAAAAACCAAACAAACCGGAAAGGGCAACCCGGCAAAAGACTAAAGCTGTGAAGAAGACTGCCCACAGGAAAAGAACCACTGCATCCTCTAATCCGGCCCCTGATGATGATGTGGATAATCTGGACCTTGAGGTAGGGCTTGACTCACTTGGCTTATTTTTCATGTGTCTTATTGATGATGATATTTGTCAGGACGATGCCGAAGCCATCCATGCTGATGCTGCAGAGGTAATTATTCTCTCTTCCGATTCAGAACCTTTGCCTTCACTAAAAATCCGTCAGGCAAACCGGAAAGTTAAATTTTCTCATCCTCTTGCTTATTTGGATCCCAAATTTCTTATGAAGACCCAACAGCACGAAGCTCGTCGCACAACCCAGCACAGCGGCCAGGTAGTTACCTCTGCCGGTTTACCGAACAGTCCGGTTCAGAAATGTCGTTCAGAGGTCTCTAATTTGCTTGTCAGTGCTTGTCCTAAAGCGGGCTGCTCAACCTCTTAATCCATCTGACTCCGATTACCAGGTTACTTCCCACTCATCCTCTGGCAAGTCATCGGCTACTCAGTTGCCACCGCTCAAAACGGTGCTTGGGTAAGCTATACTTATCATAATATTTGCACCACATCGCCTTGGAACATATGCTGTATTTGATTTTGTTATTCCTTTCAGGGCCAAGCCTAGGCCAAGCAAGAAGGCTCGCCTGGACAAAGCGGCCGAGGAGGATGCCATCCTTGAACCAGGAAAAACACCAGATCTTGAAGCGGCTATTCCTGAGGATATACCCAATGATCCACCGCAGCAAGACGACGATCTTATTGCTGAAGAGAGACCTATTGATACCTCAAATCCTGTCAATCAGCCCACAAGCTCCATCCGGATTGAGAAATCCACCGGTCCAACAAAGCCTACTGACAAGCCAACAGCCCCAGTGCAAACCAGCGATACCAAGGATGATGAGGTTGTCATTACTGGCACTGGCCATACAGAGCCAAGCAATCCTGTCGCTTTGTCCAAACATTCTGCCAAGGAAGAATTTGCTACCTTTGGCAAAGGCAAGTGGAATGCTGATCTGGCGACTTACGCTGCTCTGAACGCCCAAGATATCCATTCCGGCTACCTGAACCGGCTGTATACCAGTCGTGACTATGAAGCCGGTCTGGTTAATATGATGAAAGATAAATATGAGGTAACTTCCATATGCTCTTTCCTGCTTGTCTATTTCAATTCTTGTTGACGCTCCTAGCCCCCAAGGGCCGGTTTGTAATCTTCTTTCAAACCGGGACTGACTAATATAAATCTTAATGCTTTGAAATTCGCTGATGTAGTCCCCAAGGGCCGGTTCAACTTAGCGTAGTTAAACCGGGACTTTAAGTAATTGAGATCGCCGCATCAGAATATATACAAGCAAATAGCCATTGGCCCCCAAGTGCCAAGTTGAATACTTGTATTGATCTTGGGACTTTGTAAGAAATTGAAAGATGAAGATCAAATATGCATTAGCCCCCAAGTGCCAAGTGCATAACTTGTAATGTGGTTGGTACTTCAATCCTTGTACCGTTTTGCTGAATCATATAACTGTCTGCATGCAGGCTGAGCTGAAGACAAAAGAAAACCATGTCGCCAATCTCCAAGATAATCTGAAATCCCAACAAGCTGAAACCTCCAAAGCAAAAGAGGAATCAACTAGCGCTTTAAGCGCCATGGAACAGCTTAAGGAGAACTTCAAGAAGAAGCGGGCGGATTGGGCCACTGAAAAATCCACTTTAATCAAACGAGCAGAAGATGCCGAGGCTGCACTAAAACCGGTGGCGGATGAACTAACCAGCATAAAGCGGCACGTGCATGCCATGACCACTGCTATCTTTGGTAAGCCGGTTTGACTTCTGAACTGATTTTGCCGTCTTACAGAGCTGCCGGTTTGTTAACCCTTTATGATATTTCAGGGACACGCATTGGTCACTTGGGGTCAGATGTGCGGAAGAAATTGAAAGCCGCCTATACGTTGGTCGAACAACTATACACTGGTGCACAGCGGATCATCTGTACTGCATCCCACAACAAGCCGGCGCCCACCTTGATTCAGGACACTCTGATGAAACTGTCGGTGCTTCCTGCCCGGGTTGAAGAGCTGAAGAAATCTGTTGCTCGAACCGGTGTGATCAATGCCTTAATCCGGGCAAAAGCTTGGGTGCCGGATTTTGATCCTATTGAAGCATCTCAGGGCTATCCCAGCTTGAAGGAAGATGGGCCAGAGTTTGGTGAAGCGGATCTGCGAGCAATAAACCGAGAGGTGCGTCCGCTAGCTTGTCAATTAACTGAAAAAGCAGACTTGTCTCATTATCAAGCCCAATATGACAATCAAAACAAGCGAATAGCTGCACCAATTCATGAAGCGGAAAATCTTATCCCTCCAATCCATAAGCATACTTACGCTCCCGATATTGACCCGTCGTTGCTGATCCATGATGAAGCTGTTTTTCAAGCATTAATGGGAATCGACTGGACAACTGTTGATTTCCAGCCGCTGGGTAGAGAAACTGAAGCTGAAGCGGCACAGGATGACCCACAACCATCAGGCCAGGCTGGTGACCAAGCTTGAACCGGAAGCCGGTTTAAAACTGCTTCTCCTTTGCGAAAAACAATGATCTTATTGTGGGCACCGTGTTGCCTTGTAATAGGCTAGCTGATACTTTTGATGTTGATATGCCTTCGTGCATAATCGCTGCCACTTGCTCTTCCTTTGGGTGATGAACTTTCCAAAGTACTTGCTGCAATAAAAAATCTTCAAGTGCCACCGCGGTTGTACCGTTAGGCAGAATATGATGTCTGCATACATGAAATCAAAACATCCGAATTTTTTTAAGTATATGACCAAAATTTTGAGATACATAATACCTGCCATCGTTGAGCGTGAAGTTGGCTTTGCCAATCTTGAAGCGGAGTTTTATAAACCCACACTGTTGGAGGAGATAGCAGCTCCCATATATGACGCCGGTTTACCATGTAAACCGTGCCGGGTTATAATAAACACCGTGTTACTCCATAAGAGGATGTTAACAAAAAAGATCAAACCGGGTAAATAGTCTCCAGATTGAAATGAACCGTGTTCCGTCAATTGACAGTGTGAACCGGTTGAAAACTTTGTCAGTTTAAAAAAGGCAATAAAAAGAAAGAAATACCTTTCAAAGAAAAGTGTGAAGCAAAGGCAATGACAAAACCGTTTGCAAAAAAAAAGGCTTATTTGAGCTGATCAGATGGCGTTACCATGGCCGAACACGACCAAGCTCCCGATAGGTGTAATTATGGTTCTAGTCAGCCAGGTCCCCAAATGAAACCGTGGCATTTATGCCGATCAAGTGGCATGGCAATGGTTCGGGTTCGACCAAGCCCCCAAGTGATTCTGTGGCCTTAGGCCGATCAAGAGGCATGACTGGTTCAGATGTGACCAAGTCCCCAAGTGATCTGGTGGCTCTCGCCTATCAAGAGGTATTGTATTGGTTCGGACACGACCAAACCCCCAAGTGATATAACATGATGCTTGTAAAAAGCTAACTCAAGGGGTAAACCGGAGGCCGCTTTAGAACAATTCCGTGTAACCACACATGATGTAAAAGAACAGATACCCTGCTTTAGCTGAGGTTCCGGTTTATTATATTTAATCATAATATATACATCGTCGTAATATGTACATAAGTAGAGCCAATGGCTCAGGTATAGTAAGGCCGAAGATGAGCTATGTTCCACGGCCTGTTGGTCTCCTCCTCTGATGTACGTGAGTCCTTATGCTCTTGAATATCGATCAGATAGTATGACCCGTTGTGCAGATTCTTGCTGACCACGAAAGGCCACTCCCAAGGTGGGGATATCTTATGCATATCAGTCTGATCTTGGATGAGCCGAAGCACCAAATCTCCTTCCTGAAAGGTTCTGGTTCTGACTCGGCGACTGTGATAATGACAAAGATCCTATTGGTAAATCGCCGAGCGGGCAGCTGCTATGTCACGTTCTTAATCCAACAGGTCCAAAGCGTCTTGCTGTGCTGTCTCATTGTCCGCTTCAACATAAGCCGCCACACGGGGTGAATCATGACGAATATCACTAGGGAGAATCGCCTCCGCTCCGTAAACCATGAAGAATGGTGTGTATCCTGTTGATCTATTGGGTGTAGTATTGATGCTCCATAACATAGATGGTAACTCTTCTACCCAACAACCCGGTGTTCTCTGCAAAGGAACCATAAGCCGGGGCTTGATGCCTCTCAAGATCTCTTGATTAGCCCTTTCTGCTTGACCATTGGACTGTGGATGTGCCACCGATGAGACGTCGAGCCGGATGTGCTCCCGTTCGCAGAACTCCTTCATGGCACCTTTCGACAAATTGGTACCATTATCTGTGATGATACTGTGTGGAAAGCCAAACCGGAAATCACTTTTTTGATGAACTGAACCGCCGTGGCCGCATCACACTTGCCAACAGGTTCTGCCTCCACCCACTTTGTAAACTTGTCAACCGCCACCAGGAGGTGGGTCTTCTTATCTTTGGACCTTTTGAAAGGCCCAACCATATCCAGCCCCCAAGTCGCAAACGGCCAAGTAATTGGAATCATTCTCAATTCTTGAGCCGGCACATGAGCACATCTTGAAAACTTTTGGCAACCGTCACATCATCTGACCAGATCCTCCGCATCAGCATGAGAAGTTAACCAATAGAAGCCATGGCGAAATGCTTTAGCTACCAAAGATTTTGAACCGGCATGGTGACCACAATCTCCTTCGTGGATCTCATGCAAAATTTCACGGCCTTCTTCAGGAGACACACAGCGTTGAAACGCCCCTGATACACTGCAACGATGCAACTCGCCGTTGATAATAGTCATGGACTTGGATCGCCGGATTATCTGTCGGGCCAGAGTCTCATCTTCTGGTAACTCGCCCCGGTTCTTGTACGCCAGGTAAGGAAGCGTCCAATCCGGAATAACATGAAGAGCTGCCACCAATTGAGCCTCCGGATCAGGAATAGCTAAATCCGCTTCACCAGGGATCTTGACCGACGGGTTGTGCAGCACATCCAGAAAAACATTGGGCGGGACCGGTTTGCGCTGAGAGCCCAGCCGGCTTAAAGCGTCCGCCGCTTCATTTTTCCGTCGGTCCACGTGGTCCACCTAATATCCTTTAAAATGACTTCCAACAATGTCCACCTCATGACGATACGCTGCCATGAGTGGGTCCTTGGAGTCCCAAGTGCCAGACACTTGTTGAGCCACGAGGTCCGAGTCACCGAAGCACTTAACTCAACTTAGGTTCATCTCCTTAGCCATCCGAAGACCATGGAGCAAGGCTTCATACTCAGCTGCATTGTTAGTACAAGGAAACATTAAGCGGAGAACGTAACAAAACTTATCACCTCGTGCGGAAGTTAATATGACTCCAGCCCCGGAGCCTTCCAATTGCATGGATCCATCAAAATGGATGGTCCAATATGTGTGATCTGGCTTTTCCTCAGGTGCTTGCATTTCCGTCCAATCATTGATGAAATCAACCAGTGCTTGAGACTTCACCGCTGTCCGAGGCACATACTTCAATCCGTGCGGCCCAAGCTCTATAGCCCACTTGGCAATTCGGCCAGTCGCTTCCCGGTTCTGGATGATATCCCCCAAAGGAGCAGAACTGACCACCGTAATTGGGTGCCCTTGGAAATATTGCTTAAGCTTCCAGCTTGCCATAAAAACTCCGTACACCAGCTTCTGCCAATGCGGATATCTTTGCTTGGACTCAATAAGTACCTCGCTGATATAATAGACCGGACGTTGAACCGGATGCTCCTTACCTGCCTCCTTTCGCTCCACCACAATAGCCACGCTGACCGCATGAGCATTAGCAGCCACATATAGCAGTAATGGCTCCTTGCCAATGGGAGCGGCGAGCATAGGCGGATTGGCCAATTGCCACTTTAAGTCCTCAAATGCTTCATCAGCAGCAGAACTCCAGACGAACTGATCCGTCTTCTTCAACATCTGATACAAAGGGATTGCCTTCTCACCAAGACGGCTGATAAACCGGCTTAACGCGGCAATCCGGCCTGCCAGGCGTTGAACATCATTGATACACTTCGGTTTAGCCAGGGAGGTGATGGCTGTGATTTTCTCTGGATTAGCCTCAATTCCCCTGTTGGACACCAGAAAACCCAATAACTTGCCCGCCGATACACCAAAGACACACTTGTCCGGATTAAGCATCATCTTGTACGTCCTTAGGTTATCAAAGGTTTCCTTCAAATCGTCAACTAGAGTCTCCTTCTCTCTGGACTTAACCACGATATCATCCACGTAAGCATGTACATTTCGGCCAATCTGCTTGTGAAGACAATTTTGTACACACCGTTGATAAGTTGCCTGGGCACTTTTGAGCCCAAAGGGCATAGACACATAGCAGAAGGCTCCAAAGGGAGTTATGAATGCCGTCTTCTCCTGGTCCTTAACTGCCATTTTGATCTGATGATAGCCAGAATATGCATCCAAAAAACTTAAACGCTCACAACCCGCCGTAGCATCAATGATTTGATCAATACGGGGAGGGCAAAAGGATCTGCTGGGCAAGCCTTATTAAGATCTGTGTAATCCACACACATGCGCCAGGTGCCGTTTTTCTTAAGGACTAGCACCCGATTGGCAAGCCACTCGGGGTGAAAAACTTCAACAATAAAACCAACTGCTAAGAGCTTGGCTACCTCTTCTCCAATCGCCTTGCGTCTTTCTTCATTAAACCGGCGGAGGAACTGTTTCACCAGTTTGTATTTAGGATCCACATTAAGGGTGTGCTCAGCGAGTTGCCTCGGTACACCTGGCATGTCAGAAGGCTTCCATGCAAAAATGTCCCGATTCTCACGGATGAACTCGATGAGCGCACTTTCCTATTTTGGATCCAAATTGGCACTGATGCTGAACTGCTTGGACGAATCACCAGGTACAAAATCAACAAGCTTAGTTTCTGCTGCCGATTTGAACTTCAGGGCCGGATCATGCTCCATAGTTGGCTTCTTCAATGGAGTCATGTCCGCCGGATCAACATTGTCCTTATAATACTTCAGCTCCTCGGTGGCACAAACCGACTCTGCATAGGATGCATCTCCTTCCTCGCACTCCAAAGCGATTTTCCGGCTTCCGTGAACTGTTATTGTCCCCTTGTGACCCGGCATCTTGAGCTGCAAATACACATAACAGGGCCGTGCCATAAACTTGGCGTAGGCCGGTCGCCCAAACAGGGTGTGATATGGACATTGGATTTTCACCACTTCAAATGTCAATGTCTCCGACCTGGAATCATGATCATCTCCAAAGGCCACTTCCAGAGCTATCTTACCAACAGGATATGCTGACTTGCCAGGTACTACATCGTGGAACACCGTATTAGAGGGTTTGAGATTTTTATCTGTTAGTCCCATACGACGGAAGGTCTCATAGTATAAAATATTACTGCTGCTCCCTCCATCCATGAGTACTTTGGTGAACTTGTAACCTCCCACCTGAGGTGCCACCACCAGAGCCAACTGAACCGGATTATCAACCTGGGAAGGGTGATCCTCTCTACTCCATATGATCGGCTGCTCAGACCAGCATAGATAACGGGGCACGGCCGGTTCCACAGAGTTAACTGCCCGCCTCTGAACCTTCTAGTCTCGCTTGTCCAAGCTAGTGGTGAAAACATGGTACTGCCCACTATTCAACTGCTTTGGGTTGCTCTGGTAACCTAACTGTTGCTGTTGTTGGTTGTAACCACCCTGGTTGTTCTGACTATTTTGATCATTATGTCCGCCTGGATTACCATTAAATCCTGAACCGGAATTTCCTCCACCGTAACCCGGCCCGGACCCTGAGCCACCGCCGGAGCCGTGATCATACCGGAAAGCATTAGAATTCTTGAACTCCTGCATAATGAAGCAATCCTTCCAAAGGTGGTTTGCTGGCGCCTCCTTCGTCCCATGTCTTGGACAGGGCTGGCTCAGTAGATAGTTTAGGCGGTCCGGGTTAGGGTTGGGTGCCCCATTGCGATTTTTCGGTTTACCCTTGCGTCGCTGGCCATTGTCCTGCGTGTTGGTATTAGCCACAAAGTCCATGTTACCATCCACTTTACGCTTGCCTCCACCACCATTGCCTGCCCAGTGATGCTGCTGACCTTTGGAGTTGTTGTTCCTCTTTCCCTTCCCTGCCTTGTCATCATCAGATTCAGGATCCTTGGTACTATCAGAATCAGCATACTTTACCAAAGCAGCCATGAGGGTCCCCATGTCAGTGCAATGACGCTTCATCCGTCCCAACTTCAGCTTTAGGGGCCCAAACCGGCAGTTGCCTTCTAGGGTTAATACAGCGGTGTCAGCGTTGATGCGGTCTGATGAATGCAACACTTGTGAAACTCGGCGCACCCAATGAGTCGTCGATTCTCCTTCCTCCTGGACGTAGGTAGCTAAGTCCACTATCGACATAGGCTGTTTACATGTATCCTTGAAATTGCTGATAAACCGGGCTCGTAATTGGGCCCATGAACTGATAGAATTAGCCGGCAAGCTTTTTAACCAAGTACGGGCCCTTCCTTCAAGCATCATGGTGAAGTATTTCGCACACGCTGCGTCATCCACATCAAGCATCTCCATGGCCATCTCATAGCTCTCCACCCATGTCTCTGGAGGTTGATCCACTGTGTAATTTGGTACTTTGCGCGGGCCTTTGAAATCCTTGGGCAGGCGCACATTGCATAAAGCGGGGACAAGGCAAGGCACCCCCAAAGAACTAGAAGTAACACCAGATTCGATCGAGATAGTTGGACGAACCGGCGTGAGCTACCGAGCCTGATGTTGCGTGGCTAACTCGGCCTCCCTGCGCGCTCGGGCCCGGTCCACCACTTCCTGAGCGTTATCAGCACCACCCGCCGGGTTGTTGCCACGGGGTGATCCACGTTGTTCATTACTCGACACTGCTGGTTCATCCATATGTCTGCTATAGCTCCGGCTTGGATGGGGGGTTGAGTGGATCCGGTCGCGGCTGTATGAGTGTGCTTCCTGTTGGACCAAAGCTGTCCTCAGAAGCTCCTTGACCCGTCGCGTTTCTACTGCCTGCGGCGAGTCACCTTCAATTGGAATGGCCTCCAGCCATGCAGCAGCGGCGACGAGATTGTCCATTGGGTTGGAGTAGTGACCCGGAGGTGTTAAAACAGCCTGAGGTATAACGGTGTTTTGACGAGGCGGGTCCATCCGACGAGGCTGAACCAGTGCACCGGTCCCAGGAGCTTCCGCCCGGTTTCCCTCGAGCGGATTACCGGCTCCTGCTTCCGGGGTGTTGAAAAGGTCTCTGGCCTCGAAAACCGGAGGCAAACGGGATCAGTACTTCCTCCTCATGACTTCATGCGACGCGCTCTGTTCCAGCATGAGCCTGTAGGCTTGTACGTCTAGAGCGGCCCGCTCTGTGGCCATCCTGGTGTCCTCAGCTGCCAGATCCACCTTGGCCTGGGTGATCTGTTCCTTTACTTTTGCAATCTCCACGTTGTGGACGTCCTGATCCGCCGGATTAGCTTCCGCCATAAGCACAACCAATGCATCAAATAGCTCTGATAGAACTTGAGCCGGCGGACGCACAGGGCCTCCTGCCCCGGCAGCCGTCGCCGCTGCTGAACCGGAGGTTGTTGCCGTAGCGATCGAAGAATGAAGCGCTGCTTGTGTGTCGGCCATGAATATTCCGACTCGGTTGGGCAGATCAAAGGGGTCCGGAATACTGTCGCCATCGGAACAGCCCCCAATCCGGCCATCTTGTAGCTGATAAAGAGATTCGGTTTCCCCAGTCGATGACTTGTCATCGGAACAAACGACGGTCTCGCCGCGAGATTCCGATCCATCCTCATAACTTCCTCCATGAATGACTCCCACGAAGGCACACTTCATGGCCGGTTTAACAAGGGCAGATCGTGCACGCTGAGCCGTCTCGACGAGGTCGGTGCAGATGTCTGGCTCAGGGCCCGGTTCACCGATCTTGCCAATGAAAATGTGAATGCCACCAAAGGGGACCTGGTACCCGTACTCAACTGAGCCGGCCTTGGGGCCCCAGCCTGCATCATCGGTGTAGAGCTTGCCGCGACGACTCTTAGTCATCCGGCCTACAACATAGCCCTTGAGTCCTTCAAAGCGGCCCTCCAAGAACCTGAAACCATCGTGCGATAGCCCCATGGTGGGCGCCAACTGTCGTGGTTTTGTCACGGCAGATGTCCTAGAGAAAGGACTTAGTCGTGGAGCCATCGCGACGGGTTAGCTTGAAGGGGTTAAAGCGGACACAGGGACGCAAGAGAGTTTATACTAGTTCGGCCCCTTCAATGAAGGTAAAGCCTACGTCTAGTTGTGATGGAATTGATGGGGTTTTGATGACTAGGGAGCAAACAAGCTTCGCCTATGTCTCGAGTTGTTGTCTGTCCTTGAACTGCCGCCGGGTCGTCCCCTTATATACACGGGTGACACCCGTCGGTTCACAGAGTCCCAACACCGGTCCATATTCGTATCCGGGTTGGTCTCTCCTTATTCCTAACTTACAATACAAGTTTATATACAAATGCTGGTTTACAGCTACAAGTCTAAAACCGACCACGGGCCTTAGGCCCTCGTCTGTCTTCTTGGGCTTTAGCACTCTTGAACTACTGATGAAGTTGACCCTGCCCAGATAGGCCGATTTACGCCCAGCAATAATATCCCCAACAGACTGGGTTCAGAACGGACAACGGAAGGAACGGGGAGACCGGGACGGATGCAAGTTTTGAAAACATGATGATGCAATGCACATGATGACATGGCAAGATGCGACACACAAGCAAATTATAAGGCAACAACAACGAATAACTGGAAGACACCTGGCGCGTCGGTCTCGGGGCGTTACAACACTCCACCACTGCGAGAGGATCTCGTCCCGAGATCTAGGATGTCACCGGAGGGAAAACGGAAGAGGAAGATAAGAGGTACCATTAAGTTGCTTCTTTGACAAATGAGTGAAACCAGGAACCATGAGAGTTTGAACAAATTGAAAGAAAGAAAGCAACGAAGATGAACGAAGTTGAAAGCACTTAGTTAGAAAAGAGGAACAAGGAAGAACAAATTCGGACAACACTCCGGTTGAAAAGAGATGCAAGACTTGATAAGGAGAAAATAACTTGAGCAGAGGACACAACACTCTGGTTAAATGGATAAGCATGAAAAGAACAGGATCCTCACCATTCGAGATGATGAGAGAAAGAGCAACATCACAATGCCTCCGAAACGGAAGAATAGAAACTAGATCATTAGGGAAGAAAGCAAGTAGAAGAAAATGATAACTTCTACCACCAATGAATTTGAAAGCATCCTTAGAAGGAAGGATTGAATGGAGTTATTAGAAAATGAACAATGAAAAGAATAAACTTGTTGTGGCCTTATGGAAAACATCTCAAAATCTTGAGGTGAAATTCTGCCACTACAGGAACGATAGATTGGATTGATATGAACAAGGAGACGAGAAGCTTATCTCAACGGGAGGATAAATGAAGAACTTGGGTCATTTATAAGTACCATAAATAGCAACAATCCTTAGGGAAGGCTTTAGGTGAAACATGACACAAGATAACTCAAACGAAGAGGTTGATTGGTTGAAAAGATGTGTTGAACAAAGAGAAAATGATGGATTTTAGATATGTCACTCTTGAAAACTTGTGAATCATGAAAAACAAAGGGAAATTATCAAGAATGACGTAACACCACCTCAAATGATAAGGTAGAGAGAATTACACTTTGGAATGCAAGAATAAGAATGCTTGAGCTCCTCTCAAAAGAATCTCGATCGGCACTTCGAGAAGGAATTAAATCCTTGATGAACCAACCTGTAGAACCTCCATAAGGAACTCCAGTAACAAAAGGATGATCAAAACAGAATGAAGGAGAAGTTGAAAAGTCAGGACCCCGATTCCAAGTCACATCGATCTAGCCGGTAACACCTCATATCACTTTGCGGCATCAGGCACGGTATTCCCATGGGTGTCGCCTTACCATGGCCCGGGACCGTTTGCGCCTTTTGGCTCATGTATATGATAGTGTCGCTAGCATCCATATGACAGAGAACCCGGGCCGACATGGCTAGTCGTGAACCCAAAGCGGCACTAACCTATGGGGACAGGCATACATGAATCACATCGAGCGTGTCGGTCAGCAGCGTGTGAATCCGGGCTGTAGCACTGGGCTAACAGGACTCTGGGAACCCGGGCTGTAACAGGCTAGGCAGGACTCCGGATGTCACCGCGTGACATTTCCCCGAAGGGACACACACAAGAACGAAGTGAAACACATGCCAGCCAGTCAAGTGTCCTGAGCAGTAGTGCTGGGCTAACAGGACTCCGGTGAACCGGGCTGTAGCGGACTACTATGGCTCATGGAAGCACTAGACTACATTTCCCATAAGAGAGGCTGCAAGGATAAACAACTAGATTGTTGGATCCCACACATACCAAGCATTTCAATCATACACACAATATGCTCGATATGTGTAAATACAACATGGCATCACAACATAACTCTACAACTCAAGTATTTATTAAGCTTCGAGGAGCGAGAAATTACAAACATGGGTCTCATGACCCAACAATCATAGCATACAAATCAAGCACATGCGGAAGCTTAACATGTCAAAGTACAGACATCTACAAATGAAAAAGGCTAAGAAGCCTGACTATCTACCAAATCCTGCCGAGGGCACAAGATCGTAGCTGAAGTATCAAGCTAAACGTCGAAGTCCACACAGAACTACTAGCGAGACTGACGTCTCTCTGCAAAACATAAAATAGGCAAACGTGAGTACAAATGTACCCAGCAAGACTTACATCAGAACTATCTACATATGCATCGGTATCAATAAAGGGGGTGGTGGAGTTTAATTGCAGCAAGCCAGCTTTGACTCAGTGGCTAACCTGAACTACGACTGCAAGCAACTCTTTTGAGGTGGCGCACACGAGTCCACATATTCACCAATCAATACACCACTATGGATCCGCTCCCGTCTACCTACGAGAACACCATCCATAGCACTCACGCTTATCTTGCGCATTTTAGAGTATCCACTTTCACTTGTCTATGAACTGTTATAGGCAACCCAGAAGTCCTTTACCACGGACGCGGCTATTCGAATAGTTTTATACCCTACAGGGGTGTACTTCGTCACACATGTTTCCACCACTTAGTGCCTGCACACGACATGTGCTCGGCAGACTTCAAGCGAAAGCCGACGTGGGTGTAGACCACGACCTGACTAATCGCACAAGTCTCTAGTCCAGGTTTATCGTCTATTCGGGTTCCTTTCGCGAGGAGATCCGACCGGAGTTTCGCTCACAGCCCCAAACGATGTGTGCAGGGTTCCCGAGACACCAAATGGGCGCTCGGTACACCGTGCCACGGTGTATCTACCGCATCATAGCCCACCCCTAGGGTCAGCGGTACGCACGGCCGCCAACACATATCCTATAAACACCAGAAACTAATTGCAACTCCTGGACAGAGGACGAGAGGGGTCAGTAAGTTGAGCGGGGTCATATTTCAGGGCCCAATGTGTGGTAGTAGCTGTTTCATGGATCACAAACATAGAACTCAGTTCCTGAGAACGGTTTCAATGAGACAACCCACCATGTACTCCTACATGGCCTCTCACCGCTACCTTTACCAAATCGTGTTCACACACTTAGCTCACACACAGTAGGGCATGTTCACAACTTTCCAATTCATTCCCGATGAATCGGACCTGACACAACTCTAAGCAATAGCAGGCATGACAAGCAAACATGAATGAGTAGGCACATTAGGGCTCAAACAACTCCTACTCATGCTAGTGGGTTTCATCTATTTACTGTGGCAACGACAGGTCATGCAAAGGAAAGGGGTTCAACTACTGTAGCATGTAATAGTTGATTCGTTGTTGTCCTAATGCAGTAAAAGAGAGAAGGAGCGAGAGAGTGGGGTTGTGTCGGAATGAACAAGGGGGTTTTGCTTGCCAAGCACTTCTGAAAATAGTATAGTTCTTCATCGGTGACATCGATCTCATTGTCGGAACCATGTCTATCGAGAGGGGACAAATACTGGAAAACAAAGAGGAACATAATCAATGCAATGCAACAATTATGATGCATGATAATGTCATGGCAATATGCTGTTGATTGAGCTAATGCAACTAGCAATCATATTAAATGAAGTTGGTTTGAACCAAGGGTTCAAATTCAAACTCCATATGTGCTTATTTAAATGTTAATTATGCAAATTGCCCTGTACAGCAACCCTAGGTTGTTCAAACATGCATGCAAATGCCATAAACAGATTCCTTGAATTTTTCTAATAATTTTTCATATATAATTTATTTGATTTGGAGCTACGGTTGATTTACTATGAATTTTAGAAGTTTTAACTATTTTCTGGAATTTTCTGAATAATAATTAATCCAAAAATGAGTTATGGCGTCAGCACTACATCACTGTGACGTCAGCAGGTCAACTGACCCGGTCCAGGTCAAACCTGACCAGTGGGGTCGACACGTCAGTGACACAATTAACTACCAGGGTTAATTAAATCTAACTAATCAAACTAACAGCCACTGGGCCCATTGTCAGAGTCAGCGGGGGGGGGGCTAATTAGTCCTAAACTAATCTAGTCAGGGGCGGGGCCCACGTGTGTTGACCCTAGGGAGGTGAAACCCTGGGTTGAACAGGTCAAACCTGCCGGCGACTCGACGCCGGCGAGGCCAGACACGGCGGTGAGGCTTGGAAAACTTCCTCCGGCGACCAAATCAACGACGGAGCCCATATACGAGTAGCTGGAGCTCGCACGCGTTGAGTGGTGCTCTCAGCTTCACCGGAGATGGCCCGGAACGATGGCGGCGACAACGGCAGCGGCGGTCGGAGTTCGGCCGAGCTCGGGGGCGCGGCTGCAGCGGGCAAAAGCGCGAACTAAAGCGTGGGCAAGGCACTACGCGGTGCGGCGGGCGTGTTTGGCACATTGGCGCAACCTAATGGTCGTCGAAGCAACGCCGGCGACGAACTCTTGCGGTGGAGCGTCTCGGCTCTGGTGGAGGAGGCGGTTAGAGGGCGCAAACAAGGCAAAGAAGAGGGGGAGGCGGCTTAGAAGCTCACGGCGGATCCAGCAGAGGCGACGACGAGGTCGGGGAGAGGCTGGAGCTCGCGAATCCCCGACGAGTCTGCCGGCGGTCAGAGGTTGAAGACGAGGTTGGGGACGATGCTGCAGGGCTTCCGGAGGGGCGTGGCTCGGTGGGGAGGGAGAGGGGGTCGAGGCGAAGCTCCTGAGCTCAGCGGCAGGGTGAGGGGTGGCCGATGGCCGCAGGAACGGCAAGCGGCGGCGACGGGCTCTGTTCGAGAAGAGAGCAGAGGAGGGGGAAAAGCGCTTGAGAGAGTGAGAGAGGGGTCGGGACTGCGTGGCGTCGCGAGGGAGGCCCAGGGCGACGAGGGGGAAGCGGCAGGAAGCAGGATGTGGCCGGGCGCGTGCCGGTGTGCCTCGGCCACGCGCGCTGTCTATTGGCGCGGGGAGGAAGATGACAGGGGAGGGCCAGGTGGGCTGGGCCGGCCACTCGGGCCGCCAGGTGGCTGCACAGGTAAGTTGGCCCAGGTAAGTTTCTGTTCTCTATTTTCTAAATTGTTTCTGTTTTCTATTTTTCTGCAATTGTTTTGACTTAATTAAAATGCTAAGACATTTCCAAAAATCATGAAACTAATCATGGCTACTGTTTATAATATATCCAACAGTAAACATTTTAGTTTATGATTATTTGAGCATTTAAAATATTTTATAGCATTTAAATGCCCAAATGCAAATATAATATGATTTAATTCAGAGCCCAAATATGTCATGGAAAATGTGCAACACCTCTGGTTATTGCTTCCAGCATTTTCCAGAAATGATGAACATTTTTGAAAACCATTTGGATTCACTGAGAATATTTTTAGTTGAACCTAGTGAATTTCATTTGGTGCTAGGGTTTCAACAATCCCCATTTCAAGTTTCTTTGGAATTAAAACATGATGGCATGAAGAACAAGCAAAGTCAAGCAAGGGCTGAACTGGGGCTGTGACAGCTCACCCCCACTAAACAAGAATCTCATCCCGAGATTCAAGCATAGGGTAAGGTGAAGGGGGGAACACAAGCTAACATAATCTTCATGATCCAGGTTGCACCTCATAAGGTTGTTGATTCATTGCATACGTTGATTTTGACATCCTCGCTTTTGAGATCTTCATCCACGCGATGACAACGAAAAGAAACCCTACTAGGATTGGTCTTCTCGAAGATCGAGCTATACAATATCACTTGCGGAATGAGATGTTGAAACATCTCAAGTTGAGACACAAAACACATCGAGAGGGATGGAAGAACAATGACAGGGTTTGATTTGGTGGGCAACAATTCCACGCTTAGAAAGATGGTGGATGGTGTCAAGGTGGGGAGGAAATAATTGCCATGATCCCGTAATGGGGCACCTTGGGAAAGGTGACTCGTTGGACTGTTCCCTTAAGTGGCAAAAAGAATTACTTTTGATCCATAGATCATTGAAACTCTTCATACCAGCTTAAGGCAAATTACAATTGATTGTTTGAAAGAGCTCGAACAAATTGCATACTCGGACTAGGATGGATGATGTGGACTACCTTGTTGAAGACAATGCAATGGATGACTTTGCTTATCATTGGAAATGGATGGGACCCATGGTAGTACCACTGTTGAAGATGATCCTGACCAGGAATTACCGAGAAGGTAGTCCAAGATAGAATGGCACAACGGCGGTGCAAGCTGGGAACAAAATGCAAATGTTGGGAATGATTCTAGTAACTGGGGGTAAACTCAACAGTAGAGAGTGATTCCACTATTTGAATGGTTCTAGCATAATCGAGGAAACCGAGAGCATAACAACCCATGAGGAACAACTTCTAGAATAAGTTGCACTAAATCCTCATGGAGAAGATTGTCAAATAGCTCAATCAAGATACTACAATGATAGATCTTCTGGGTAGGTGTGTCGGCCAGAACATCAACCTTGTCGGGACCTACATCATAAATCTTGGAATAGCTCCAACCATCATATCTGCCTGAGATTCAGATCTGGATGGTAACATGATATTTCAGACAACATGTCCGGAAGAAAGTTTGCAACACAAACCGACGAGACGATGTTGTGAGATTCTCGGGAATTGAACTACAATAGTAAACTCCAAAACATGAGCTGATTCTGCTACATATATGTGGACACGTTGTCCAAGACAAACATGGCCATCTAGTAGTCTTATAATAAAAACACTATCAAGTTCTGGTTGGGAACCATCATTGGAATAACAAAGTCTTGTGCATGTCCGTCCGGGCCCTTCAGGATTAGCGCATGAACTTCTTTTCTTTGAACAAATCAATCAGTGGCTTGGTGTGCTAGGAAATACCGATGGGATGGAGGTAGCTAATCTCTCAAGCCATAGTATACTTCGCACGTGCATGAGTGACTTGGGATGATTCCCGAGGAAGCAAAACTAACTTTCTCGAATTCACAACGGCAACTTGCACCTAATGCACGTGAACTTGGAGAAAGCCACTTCTTGCACCAAACATATACCTCATGAACGCAACATGAAGGCAATGGTTACAAAGTTGCAAATACTAGCTTAATGTTAAACATGAATCATGGGGGAGACAAAATGTTGCTGATGGGCTTAACAGCAACTCATCGGGATTTCCATATCACTGGACTTCCACCATCATGTGAACACGGTGATAGCATTGGTCAGACCAAAGGATGTAATGGTGTATGCTCGAGGAATCAACCACGAGTAAGACAACATTACGAATATCGTTGGTTCTAACTTGATTTGATGATAGCCCATACTCAAATCAAAGATTGGATAAGATGATAGGTCCATTAACTGATCACGAGGGTCAACCGATGACAATACCATCTTTCTTCAACACACACACACACACACACAAAAGATATCCCTTAACATGAACTAAGTCAGACAAGCTTTTATCTTCCAACTCTCCAAGTTGTTGTTTAGCTTAACCAACTAGCTCAGGGTTATCCAACACAGATTCTTGGAGAAAGGGTGGTTTACAAGAAAACCAACTTGATCACGAGCTCAACATAACAGTCCGGGAGCCACCTGGTGATACTTCCGAGAAGGTATTTGGAAAATCACGAACCACCGATATGTTACTAAGCTCGAGAACAATCTTGCATTTCAGACAATACGATGTGATCAAAAGAGCAAGGGATTCAATCCTAACTCAAAGATCGAAGAGTGCACCAGAAATAAGAACAAGGTAGCATGATCAATCCTAGAATAGTGTTTCGATAACCAACACACTAAGAATGATATTAGTGTCCATTAACTACCAAGCAACACGATTGCTAGGAGTATTGATTTTACACATCATGGTTCACTTGCCGGCATTCCGGTTGTGACAACACGGGACCGAGGAATGAAAAATGATGGCAAGAAGTATCACTGCGTCAAGAATTCATGAGAGATGGTGCAATTCTCATGACAATCCTGACATAAAGGGGGTAATACTCCAGGGTAGAACAGAGCAAAAGATGGGTTGGCATTTGATCTGCAGAACACAACTACTTTGACCCAATCCTGGATATGGATGAGGTACTGGAGTTTGTTTCTCCTAGTCATTCTGAAATAGAATGGTTTAACGTACCACAAGAATAATAGGCATCGTTGGACGAATGCACGCATACTCTTGGCTATCAACTGATAGAGGATGGTCGGAATACAACTGAAGAGGAACATATAACTTTCTGAGTTGTGGATGCATAGATTAGTATGTCGAGCAAAACTCAACATTTCTTCCGGACAACCCATGCAGAAAGGTAGGACTGGCAGATTCACAATGTAGAATGGAGAACTCATCAAGAGCACTCTTATTGTGATCTTTTGGTTCAAAGGATTTTGCCATATTGGTTCATGGTATTGGAAGAAGGATATACCACAGACCTCGAGGACTATCGCAGGGTTACTAATATCTTGAGGGAACTAGCAAATACTAACAACATGAAATAGGTGAACCTCGGGTTCAAAACCCAGGAGTAGAATGCCTACTACTAAGTGGCATCACGGGATGCTTTCAAGAATGGTGGCCAGAATCATCACACCGGGAACACAAAGCATTGCTAGATTACTAGGTGACTCCCTAAAACACCTAGGGCCATAATAATAACACCAACATACACGTCAAGGCAACGGAGTACCTCAACACACCGATTAGTGTGCTTAATCTGGCCCAAAAATACAACAGGAACATGGAGGAAAGATTTGCAAGTGCATTAGACTACTTAGAAACCTGGGATGACTCGGACAGCATAACGGCTGTAAATGCTCAAAAAGATTTGAGACATCCTGCAAAATGGTGGCATAACCACTCAACATCACAATATCAAGGTTCTGGGACCAATTATGAACACACAGAAGTACTGGAAACTGGACTGCGACATGAATCCATCAATCCTATAAGTCAACGGGTTAGTAACACGTCATGCTGATGGATAGATGAGAAGGCCTAGTTTCTTAACCCCGTAGAAAGGAAGAGGGTGACTCAGATCAGATGGCATGAGATATAAGGAGTAAAAGAGCCTTACGTTCCATCACACAATCAATTCCCTTATATAACTAAAGCATTTCTAGACTCAACTTCGACCAGTTTGGCTTGGTAATCCTACATGCAGTTAGGATCTGATACCAAAGTTGTCAGGACCCCAATTCCAAGTCACATCGATCTAGCCGGTAACACCTCATATCACTTTGCGGCATCAGGCACGGTATTCCCATCGGTGTCGCCTTACCATGGCCCGGGACCGTTTGCGCCTTTTGGCTCACGTATATGATAGTGTCGCTAGCATCCATATGACAGAGAACCCGGGCTGACATGGCTAGTCGTGAACCCAAAGCGGCACTAACCTATGGGGACAGGCATACATGAATCACATCGAGCGTGTCGGTCAGCAGCGTGTGAATCTGGGCTGTAGCACTGGGCTAACAGGACTCCGGGAACCCGGGCTGTAGTAGGCTAGGCAGGACTCTCGATGTCACCGCGTGACATTTCCCCGAAGGGACACACACAGGAATGAAGTGAAACACATGCCAGCCAATCAAGTGTCCTGAGCAGTAGTGCTGGGCTAACAGGACTCTGGTGAACCGGGCTGTAGCGGACTACTATGGCTCATGGAAGCACTAGACTACATTTCCCCATAAGAGAGGCTGCGAAGGATAAACAACTAGATTGTTGGATCCCACACATACCAAGCATTTCAATCATACACATAATATGCTCGATATGTGTAAATACAACATGGCATCACAACATAACTCTACAACTCAAGTATTTATTAAGCTCCGAGGAGCGAGAAATTACAAACATGGGTCTCATGACCCAACAATCATAGCATACAAATCAAGCACATGCGGAAGCTTAACATGTCTAAGTACAGACATCTACAAATGAAAAAGGCTAAGAAGCCTGAATATCTACCAAATCCTGCCGAGGGCACAAGATCGTAGCTGAGGTATCAAGCTAAACGTCGAAGTCCACACGGAACTACTAGCGAGACTGACGTCTCTCTGCAAAACATAAAATAGGAAAACGTGAGTACAAATGTACCCAGCAAGACTTACATCAGAACTATCTACATATGCATCGGTATCAATAAAGGGGCTGGTGGAGTTTAACTGCAGCAAGCCAACTTTGACTCAGTGGCTAACCTGAACTACGACTACAAGCAACTCTTTTGAGGTGGCGCACACGAGTCCACATATTCACCAATCAATACACCACTATGGATTCGCTCCCGTCTACCTACGAGAACGCCATCCATAGCACTCACGCTTATCTTGCGCATTTTAGAGTATCCACTTTCACTTGTCTATGAACTGTTATAGGCAACCCAGAAGTCCTTTACCGTGGACATGGCTATTCGAATAGTTTTATACCCTGCAGGGGTGTACTTCGTCACACATGTTTCCACCACTTAGCGCCTGCACACGACATGTGCTCGGCAGACTTCAAGCGAAAGCCAACGTGAGTGTAGACCACGACCTGACTAACCGCACAAGTCTCTAGTCCAGGTTTATCGTCTATTCGGGTTCCATCCGCGAGGAGATCCGACCGGAGTTTCGCTCATAGCCCCAAACGATGTGTGCAGGGTTCCCGAGACACCAAACAGGCGCTCGGTACACCGTGCCACGGTGTATCTACTGCATCATAGCCCACCCCTAGGGTCAGCGCTACGCACGGCCGCCAACACATATCCTATAAACACCAGAAACTAATTACATCTCCTGGACAGAGGACGAGAGGCGTCAGTAAGTCGAGCAGGGTCATATTTCAGGGCCCAATGTGTGGTAGTAGCTGTTTCATGGAACACAAATACAGAACTCAGTTCCTGAGAACGGTTTCAATGAGACAACCCACCATGTAGTCCTACATGGCCTCTCACCGCTACCTTTACCAAATCATGTTCACACACTTAGCTCACACACAGTAGGGCATGTTCACAACTTTCCAATTCATTCCTGATGAATCAGACCTGACACAACTCTAAGAAATAGCAGGCATGACAAGAAAACATGAATGAGTAGGCACATCAGGGCTCAAACAACTCCTACTCATGCTAGTGGGTTTCATCAATTTACTGTGGCAATGACAGGTCATGCAAAGGAAAGGGGTTCAACTACCGCAGCATGTAATAGTTGAATCATTGGTGTCCTAATGTAGTAAAAGAGAGCAGGAGCGAGAGAGTGGGTTTGTATCGGAATGAACAAGGGGGTTTTGCTTGCCTGGCACTTCTGAAGATAGTATAGTTCTTTATCGGTGACATCGATCTCATCGTCGGAACCACGTCTATCGAGAGGGGACAAATACCGGCAAAAAAAGAGGAACACAACCAATGCAATGCAACAATTATGATGCATGATAATGTCATGGAAATATTTTGTTGATTGAGCTAATGCAACTAGCAATCATATTAAATGAAGTTGGTTTGAACCTGTCAATTATGCAATTTCCCTGTACAGCAACCCTAGGTTGTTCAAACATGCATGCAAATGCCATAAACAGATTCCTTGGATTTTTCTGATAATTTTTCATATATAATTTATTTGATTTGGAGCTACGGTTGATTTAATATGAATTTTAGAAGTTTTAACTATTTTCTGGAATTTTCTGAATTATAATTAATCTAGAAAATGAGTTATGGCGTCAGCACTACGTCACTGTGACGTCAGCAGGTCAACTGACCCGGTCCAGGTCAAACCTGACCAGTGGGGTCGACACGTCAGTGACACAATTAACTACCAGGGTTAATTAAATCTAACTAATCAAACTAACAGCCACTGGGCCCACTATCAGAGTCAGCGGGGGGGGGGGGGTAATTAGTCCTAAACTAATCTAGTCAGGGGCGGGGCCCACGTGTGTTGACCCTAGGGAGGTCAAACCCCTGGTCGAACAGGTCAAACCTGCCGGCGACTCGACGCCGGCGAGGCCAGACACAGCGGCGAGGCTCGGAAAACTTCCTCCGGCGACCAAATCAACGGCGGAGCCCATATACGAGTAGCTGGAGCTCGCGCGCGTTGAGTGGTGCTCTCAGCTTCGCCGGAGATGGCCCGGAACGATGGCGGCGACAATGGCAGCGGCGGCCGGAATTCGGCCGAGCTCGGGGGCGCGGCTGCAGCGGGCAAAAGCGCGAACTGAAGTGCGGGCAAGGCACTACGCGGTGCGGCGGGCGTGTTTGGCACATTGGCGCAACCTAATGGTCGCCGGAGCAACACCGGCGACGAACTCTTGCGGCGGAGCGTCTCGGCTCTGGTGGAGGAGGCGGTTAGAGGGCGCAAACAAGGCAAAGAAGAGGGGGAGGTGGCGTAGAAGCTCACGGCGGATCCAGCAGAGGCGACAACGAGACTGGGGAGAGGCTGGAGCTCGCGAATCCCCGACGAGTTTGCCCGCGGTCAGAGGTTGAAGACGAGGTTGGGGACGACGCTGCAGGGCTTCCTAAGGGGCGTGGCTCGGTGGGGAGGGAGAGGGAGTCGAGGCGGAGCTCCTATGCTCAGCGGCAGGGCGAGGGGTGGCCGGTGGCCGCAGGAACGGCGAGCGGCGGTGACGGGCTCCGTTCGGGAAGAGAGCAGAGGAGGGGGAAAGCGCTTGAGAGAGTGAGAGAGGGGTCGGGACTGCGTGGCGTCGCGAGGGAGGCCCAGGGCGATGAGGGGGAAGCGGTAGGAAGCAGGAGGTGGTTAGGCGCGTGCTGGCATGCCTCGGCCACGCGCGCTGTCTATTGGCGCGGGGAGGAAGACAACAGGGGAGGGCCAGGTGGGCTGGGCCGGCCACTTGGGCCGCCAGGTGGCTGCACAGGTGAGTTAGCCCAGGTAAGTTTCTGTTCTCTATTTTCTAAATTGTTTCTGTTTTCTATTTTTCTGCAATTGTTTTGACTTAATTAAAATGCTAAGACATTTCCAAAAATCATGAAACTAATCATGGCTACTGTTTATAATATATCCAATAGTAAACATTTTAGTTTATGATTATTTGAGCATTTAAAATATTTTATAGCATTTAAATGCCCAAATGCAAATATAATATGATTTAATTCAGAGCCCAAATATGTCATGGAAAAATGTGCAACACCTCTGGTTATTGCTTCCAGCATTTTCCAGAAATGATGAACATTTTTGAAAACCATTTGGATTCACTGAGAATATTTTTAGTTGAACCTAGTGAATTTCATTTGGTGCTAGGGTTTCAACAATCCCCATTTCAAGTTTCTTTGGAATTAAAACATGATGGCATGAAGAACAAGCAAAGTCAAGCAAGGCCTGAACTGAGGCTGTGACATGAAAACACAAGGTGAATCCTTGCAATGATTAGATGGATCTTCGCGATGAGATAAAGCAGAAAAACTTGGAACTCCAGAAAAGGAAGATGAAGCAATTGAAACCGGAATAAGGAATTGAAACATTTGTTTGAAACAAGAATAAGAATTACATTATGCTCATCCTTCACCAATTAGATTGATGACAAACAATGGATTTGGCATGCTACTTATTCTCATAGAAAGGATTAAGATAGATATAGCGTCAACTTGGGAAGGTCTTCAACGAACCACCGGTAGGATTGTAAGAACGAATGAATCGATATGATACCAGGAGAAAAGGAATCTTGAATGAACCACCGTAAGAATAGAAAATGAATGTAGCAAAGGCACAATTCACCGGGAAGAATATGAAGAACGAATGAAGATACTTGAGGGTATTTGATACATGAGAACGAATAGATCACGAACTGATTAGAGAATATTTGAATGATGTACCAGTAAGATTTGGAGAACGAGAGCTAAAAGCTAAGAATGAGTAATATTTGAAAAGATGGCCTTCGGAGGAAAGAAATGGAAACAACTCATGAAATGCTTCGGATAGGTGAAAAGAATACTCACAATCAAAACAATTATGAGAAGATGGCATCAAGCTAGAATCATGAATCTTGAAGAGAATGGAGCAAGACTTAAGAGAAACTCTTCTTCGGTATTCAAATGCAGAGAATGACGACGAGAAGCACCACCATGAATTATTTAGACACTCCGGAAGAATCAAAAGCAAAGAGGTTGAGCCAACGATGAAAAGAATTTGAAAGATCTTGGAGAAATACATATGACCGATGATAATTCATTCTTACGTCAACTTTGAAAGAATTTAGGCTAGCTCCGGGAAAATTATAGGAGTCAGGTAAGATCCTAGGAAAAGACCTGTGGGTTAGGGCCCACTCAAAAGATACACCATTGAACGATTACTTGAAAGGGAGATTGCGTCGTTTGAATTAAATGGCTTCAATGAGATAACAACCTCGAAATAACTTGAATTGATCGAGAATTTAACCGTGAGTCTTCTGAGATATCTTCAGTACTCCGGAACAATTGAATAATAAGAAGTGGATGATTAAGAAGTGCACCGGCATGGGAAAACATTTGAACCGAGGAAAGAATATGATCGACAAGGCCTGAATTGAATCCACCGAAGAAGAAAAAGAGTGAAGAATATTGAACTTGTAGCTTCCTTAGCATCTTCATGAGAATCACCAGATATGAACATTGACGGAAAAGAATGGAGAGGCTTCCCATCAATAAAATGGATACTTGATTAAGAAATCCGAGTCCTTGAAGAAAAAGGGTGGGAGGGCAGGAAAACAAAGTCAACTTGAAGACGGATGAAACGAACACCATTGAGAAGAACTGAAAGGTGGTCTTGCGAATACTGACATGATCGGATCCACTTGAAGAGGAGCACACCAGTTGAGAAGAAATTTAGATGACAAGCTCTATGATCAAGAAGGATTTGTATTCACATAGGAATATGAGAACACCGCTGAGGAAAAAGGCATGGAATCAACATTTTTGACTTCGAAGCAACTCGAATACCACAATTCAAAACAAAACAAAGGATTGGCTTGCAGAATAAGCCGGAACAAACATATGATAGAGATTTCGTCCGAAGTTTTCGTGGTGGGGCCCACACGGGCTCGATTGTACAACACCGTCATGTACATGGCAGTGCACATGACATACGAAGCATCCCCAAGTCAGCATGGCCAAGGACTCTTAAAGACACAACGACACCACTATAAAACCAACCGTGGATAGGCGGACCACTAGACGTCGAACCCCAATTTCATATCATACATCTATCGGAAAGATATCCTAGGAGATACTTGAATTCCCACTTATAAACTCCCGAAACTTCCCGGTTATGCAATCATGTGTTGGGGATACAGGGGAAGCATAATATCTCACCCAAAACTAGCAAATCCTACATCCATCTGTATCCATCCTTCAACACATAACCAAGAAACCTTCGGAAATCGTTTACCTCAACCTTGGAAAAGCATCCGTTATACGAGTTATTGCAATACTCCCGAACTCCCGCCCCAGTACTAGGTGTCGTCGAGGTTATCTCACCAACAACTGCATAAAAGAGATTTTCGATGTCGGCGAAACTCAGGTATTCCAGAACTGCAACGATAAAATTGTGACGACAACACCTCATAGCTCAACTCCCCGGGACACTGCCACAACCCCTAAATGTCAGGAGGCACCAAGAACAATGTTCTCGTCACAAAACCATCGAAACGATTCCAAGATACCGACGTGATCCTAAAAAAATTCGTGAAATTTGAGAAGAGAAGAGTCAAAACTCTACGTCAGGAGGCCTCACCAGAGCGACGAAGGGACTGAGGAGTAAAAGAATCCTACTCTCCGATATATATAATCCTATAAGACTCAAAACATTTTTCTAGACTCAACAACGCCAGCAATTCAATCAAGCAGGGGGCTCCTAAGTCGGGGAAGGCGCTGATTACCAACTTGTAACACCCACGATGCGGTTATATCTCCCACGTGTCGGAGCACGACTTAGAGGCATAACCGCATAGTAGGCATGTCGCAAGAGGGGCAATCTTTACACATCCCATGTACTGAATAAGAAAGGGATAAAGAGTTGGCTTACAATCGCCACTTCACACAATACATGAATATAGCATTACATCATCCATAATACAATCAAGGTCCGACTACGGAACCAAAATAAAAGAAGACCACCCCTAATGCTAGATCCCCGATAGCCCCGACTGGGCTCCTATACTGATCAACAGAAACAAAACAAAACAACGAACAAGATCTTCATCGAGCTCCCACTTGAGCTCAGCTGCATCATCTACACCGGTATCAATGACACCTGCAACTGGTTTTTGAAGTAATCTATGAGTCACGGGGACTCAGCAATCTCACACCCGCGAGATCAAGACTATTTAAGCTTATGGGTAGGAAGAGGTAGTGAGGTGGAGCTGCAGCAAGCACTAGCATATATGGTGGCTAACATACGCAAATGAGAGCGAGAAGAGAAGCAAAGCACGGTCGTGAACTAGAAGTGATCAAGAAGTGATCCTGAAAGCTACTTACGTTCAAGCATAACACAAGAAACCGTGTTCACTTCCCGGACTCTGCCGAGAAGAGACCATCACGGCTACACACGCGGTTGATGCATTTTAATTAAGTTAAGTGTCAAGTTCTCTACAACCGGACATTAACAAATTCCCATCTTCCCATAACCGCGGGCATGGCTTTTGAAAGTTCAAAACCCTGCAGGGGTGTCCCAACTTAGCCCATCACAAGCTCTCATGGTCAACAAAGGATATTCCTTCTCCCAGGAAGACCCGATCAGACTCGGAATCCCGGTTACAAGACATTTCGACAATGGTAAAACAAGACCAGCAAAGCCGCCCGATGTGCCGACATCCTGATAGGAGCTGCACATATCTCGTTCTCAGGGCAACACCGGATTGTCCAAACTTCCGGTAGGCCATCCCAAAGTTGCCCCTGGTGGCCATCGGCGGCTGACAGGTTCGGACCAACACTTAAACAAGCACTGGCCCGGGGGGTTAAAATAAAGATGACCCTTGAGTCTGCAGAACCCAAGGGAAGGTGATAGGTTGTTAGTGCAAATGTAGAACCAGGTTGGGCCTTGCTGGAGGAGTTTTATTCAAGGCGAACTGTCAAGGGGTTCCCATTATAACCCGAATGCGTAAGGAACACAAAATCAAGGAACATAACACTAGTATGACGGAAACTAGGGCGACAAGAGTGGAACAAAACACCAGGCATAAGGCCGAGCCTTCCACCCTTTACCAAGTATATAGATGCATTAATTAAAATAAGATATATTGTGATATCCCAACAAATATCCATGTTCCAATGTGGAACAAACTCCAATCTTCACCTGCAACTAGCAATGTTATAAGTGGGGCTGAGCAAACCGGTAACATAGCCAAACAACGGTTTGCTAGGACAAGGTGGGTTAGAGGCTTGACAAGGCAACATGGGAGGCATGATAAAGCATGTGGTAGGTATCGCGGCATAGCAAAAGAGTGAGCAACTAGCAAGCAAAGATATAAGTGATTTCGAGGGTATGGTCATCTTGCCTGAGATCCCACAAGGAAGAAGAACGAGTCCATGAAGAAGACAAACGGACGTAGTCGAATGGATCCTGACAAACGCGACGTTATTGGAACTAACCCGAAGAAGCAACATTGGAAAGAGGCAAACAACATGGTAAACAACCATCACATAATCATGGCATGATGCTCAAACAAGTATGGTGCATGTCCGGTTTAATGAGGCATGGCATGGCAAAGTGGACAAGCAATCCTACAAATTAAGTGGAGCTCAATATGCAACGAGTTTCATATTGATGAAGCACCACATTTGTTTATTTAGTTCGATCTCATTTATGTACCCAACAATTTTAAATGTTGATTAACATGGCAAGGGGTGAAGCAAAAGAAAACTACCTATCTAGGCAAGTTTAAATGAGGCCGGAACAACAAACAACAATTCCGGAAAAATCCTCATGTGCATATTTTTAGGTTTGGTACTGTTCTGCCCTAATCCATATTTTAGAGTTGTTAAACATGCAAAGTAAAGCCACCATGTTAAACTAGGCATTTTTCTATCCCATTTACATATAAAGTTTGTTAGGTTTGGAGCTACGGTTATTTAGTTATGAATTAATTCATTTTAGCTTGGCATTTAAGCAAATTAAAGCAAACAACATTTTTAACATTTCAAACATGGATGAAAGTGGCATATTATGAAACTAGATGAAATTTTAGTCATTTTTCATATAAAGTTTGTTTTAATATGATGCACCGTTTGTGAGTTATTATATGCATGTTGTGCAAGGAGTTTTCTGTAAAACTGCAAAACCCTGGTTAAAAGACAAATTCACCGATCTGGAAAAAAATGTAAGCGGGCCAAATCTAGCCAGGCCAAAGTAAGGAGGGAAAAAAAGGAGGCGCTGGGGGGGGTTTGCCTCACCATGGGCCTTGGCCCGATTGGGAGGGAGGCTGCAGGAGGGGCGCTGGGTAGGGATGAAAATGGAGCGGAAACTTTCCGTTTTTCCGGAGGAAAAATGGAAACAGAGAGGAAATATGAAAATGGAAACGGAAATTTGCAAAACGGAAGCGGAAATGGAATTTTTTATGCGGAAACGGAAACAAAAACGGAACGGTGTTTTCCGGTGGAACATGCATGGAAATGGAACTTTCCGTTTCCGTGAATATGGAATTTCTGTTTTTACTATAGACCTATAGCTGCTTTGTAGCCCAACCACCAAAGAGAACACAATGGCACAATTAGTAGAATGGATCTAAGGCCCAACTTCTACTACCACACATGTACTCAGCTTGACCCTATACGCAATTGTCTGGTACTACTACAATACTACACTAAGTTGCTAACATAATGATACTATTTTGTAGCCATGTTAGCAACTCATTAAATTTGTTTATTTTTGTGTGTATTTCTCTATGATTCAAGGGGTTTTTAAGTTCCGATCTATGTCTATTTCTGTTTCCGTATCCGCTTTGTATTTGCTCCGTGTCTGTTTCCGGTAGTATCTGTTTCCGTATTCATTTCCGGGGTTTCTGTATTCATTTCCGCTTCTGCAAAAAAATATGAAAACAAATATGATAGCACTCAGTTCCGTCCGTTTCCGCTCCGTTTTCATCCCTAGCGCTGGGCCATGGCTACTCGAGAAGCAGGGCGCGGTCAATGCGCTAGCGATACAAGGATCGAGACGCTCGTCCTCCTCTGCAACTGCTTCGATGCAGAGGACACCAGCGGTGCAGGAGGCCGCATCTGCGGGGCTTGGCGGCGGCTTGAGGGACTTGGCGGGGCGCCAGCGACGCGGACGAGATGAAGGGGACTCCGGCGGAGAAGCTCTAGGCGGCGGCACTGTCCCCGAAGCTGCACAAGGCCGAGCACCATGGTGGTTGCAGCGGCGACTGGCTGCTGCGGGAGATGTAGCCATGGCGCGGGGTGGGGTTGGAGATGCAGCAGTGTCTTGACGACAAGGACGGTAGGAGGCGCCCGGACGGAGCGAAGATGGTTAGGAACGGGCGCGGGGGTGATCCAGCGGCCAGTCGTTCCACGCGGGTGAGCAGAGGCGCGTCGAGCTCGTTCCCGAGCAGAGGACGATGATGGACTTGGCGCAAGCTCCCGACGACGGGGAGGACCGGGAAAGGTGGGATCTGGCCGGTTCCTGGGCGAGGACGGCGACTGCTCGCGGTTCAGTGGAGGTCCAGGGCGGCTGCGATTGTCTCCCTGCTGGTGCTGTTCATCGACGAGGGCGGAGCAAGGCGGGGGCATGGCGACGCGGACGCCGGGGTTGGGCTCCTGTCTGTGAAAGAGAAAGAGAGAGGGGTGAGGTCAGGGAGAGTTCACGGGAGAGAAGAGCGAGAAAAGAGCATGGGAAGGTGCGAGACGGCCTGGTGGCTGGACGTGGTCGCCGGCGGCAGTACCGGTTGCCGGACGACGAGGTGAGGTGGAGGAGCACGGGGAGGTGCCTTGGCTTGCGGTCGACGGCGGGAGGCGGCATGGATGCAGATCAGCAGCGTCTGGTCTTGAGGAAGTGGGGCGATGGCCATGGTGGATGGATCGGGAGGAGGTTGTGGCTGGCTGCCTGTGGGTGGAATTTGGCGGCGACGAGGGGGTTGGTCCGGTTGGAAAATCGAGGGGGGATTTTTGGATTTGGGGAGGATCCCGGGGTGGGAGATAATGCGGCGGCGGCAGGGATAAATCCCTTAGATTTTAGGGTTGGCTTGATTTGGTGGGTGGTGGTCTTATATATGGAAATAGGATTGAGGTAGGACCCTCCGATCGAAATCGGGCGGTCGAGAAAAATAGGCTAGGGAGTCCAAATAAGAAAATAGTGATGTTTTATAGATGTTTGGGGATGTTCCGGACCCATCGGTTAGGACTGCTCGGGTCGGGTTCGGGGAAGTTTCAGACGCGCGGGAGGGGTCTACGCACTGCACAAAGAGGGGTAGGCTGGGCCTAGGTGGACTGTGAAGAAGGGCTTGGGCTAAGAGGAAAGAGGGGGAATGCAGCCCGGCGACTGTTTGCGGAGACCGAAAACGTCCGACGGTTTGACCGACTATATTGTCGCTATAGTTATCCGTTGGGGCATCAAACGAACTCCGAATGCGATGGAACTTGGCAGGCGGCCTACCTACACTATAACAAGACCACACGGCAACTTTCAGCCCATTCTGAGAACATTTTTTGGCCACTTATAGAATAATATTTTGGACATGCCACGGGCGCGTGCGAGTGTGACTGGGTTCAGAACGGACAACGGAAGGAACGGGGAGACCGGGACGGATGCAAGT
This sequence comes from Triticum dicoccoides, assembly GCF_002162155.2. Classification (NCBI taxonomy): domain Eukaryota; kingdom Viridiplantae; phylum Streptophyta; class Magnoliopsida; order Poales; family Poaceae; genus Triticum; species Triticum dicoccoides. The sequence continues at coordinate 581,267,818 of NC_041382.1, read as the reverse complement.
TTTGAAAGCATAATGATGCAATGCACATGATGACATGGAAAGATATGACACACAATCAAATGATAAGGCACAACAACGAATAACTAGAAGACACCTGGCGCGTCGGTCTCGGGGCATTACATTACTAGAGACCACCTGGCGGTTCCCGTGTTCATCTTAGCTTCTTGCCGCATCGGTTGTTGCTTCTGGAATGTGTCCGGTAGTCATACTGCCGGAAAGGCCTTCCGAAGAGTTAGGCCCTGAAAGAGAAAAGGAATGTCAAAGGTATATAGCCCCTAGTGTGGTTAAGCCACAATGCGGGGCGTGTCCTGATTGTGCCCCCGCCTATGTCCATGGTATTTTCAATGCGTAGTTATTACGTGCGGCACGACTTTCATTGCTGCACGGGGACTGGGACGGGGGCCGAATTGCTAGGCGAGCGCAGATCGCGCCAGGCGATCCTGTTGTAGATTATTCCGGACTCGCTTGAAGGTGTCTGGGGGCTGTAACACCGAATGAGTGGTCTGTCTGAATAGGCTGCTTTGTGCCTCCGCTACAAGGGCCGCAGTGTGCTCTTCCATACGGAGCAAGCGTTCTGTGTTTCCATTTACTGTTATGACCCCGCGAGGACCTGGCATCTTGAGCTTGAGGTATGCTTAATGCGGCACTGCATTGAATTTTGCAAATGTTGTCCGTCCGAGTAGTGCATTATAGCCACTGCGAAACGGGACGATGTCGAAGATTAACTATTCGCTTCCGAAGTTATCCGGTGATCCGAAGACCACTTCCAATGTGATTGAGCCTGTGCAATAGGCCTCTACACCTGGGATGACACCTTTGAAGGTGGTTTTGCTGGGTTTGATCCTTGATGGATCGATACCCATTTTTCGCACTGTATCCTGATAAAGCAGGTTCAGGCTGCTGCTGCCGTCCATAAGGACTCGAGTGACATGAAATCCGTCAATGATGGGGTCTAGGACCAGTGTGGTAGATCTGCCATGACGGATGCTAGTGGGGTGGTCCCTGCATCGAAGGTGATCGGACAAGCAGACCATGGGTTGAACTTTGGGGTGATGGGCTCCATCGCGTAGACGTCCCTTAGTGCACGCTTCCGCTCCCTCTCAGGAAAGTGGGTTGCGTATATCATGTTTACTGTCTTTACTTGTGGGGGAAACCCCTTCTGTCCCCCCTAGGTTCGGCGGCCGGGGCTCCTCCTCGTCATCGCTATGCAGCCCCTTGTCCTTGTTTTTGGCATTTAACTTGTTGGCCTGCTTGAACACCCAGCATTCCCTGTTGGCGTGATTAGCTGGCTTTTTAGGGGTGCCGTGGATTTGACACGAGCGATCCAGTATGCGATCTAGACTGGACGGAGCCGGAGTATTTTGAATGGCTTTTTCTGCTGACCGGATCTAGAGCCTTTGAATCCAGCGTTGACTGATGTATCTTCGGTGTTATTGCCATTATTGCGGGGCTTTGGTCTATTACGACGTTGCCTACCATTGACGTCTTTGGTATCCAAGGTAACCGGATTCCTTGATGTGTTGTTGCTGCAAGCCAGCCAGCTGTCCTCGCCTGCGCAAAAGCGGGTCACGAGTGTTGTGAGGGCTACCATAGATTTCGGCTTCTCCTGGCCGAGGTGGCGGGCGAGCCACTCGTCATGGATGTTATGTTTGAATGCCAGTAGGGCTTCTGCATCCGGACAGTCTATGATTTGATTTTTCTTGGTCAGGAACTGTGTCCAGAATTGTCTGGCCGATTCCCCTGGCTGCTGGGTTATGTGGCTCAAGTCATCGGCATCCGGTGGTCGCACATAAGTGCCCTAGAAGTATTCAAGAAATGCATCTTCCAAATCCTCCCAACTGCTGACGGAATCTGCTGGCAAGCTATTCAGCCAATGCCGAGCTGGTCCTTTGAGTTTTAGTGGGAGGTACTTGATGGAATGTAGATCGTCACCGCGAGCCATGTGGATATGAAGGAGGAAATCCTCAATCCATACATCGGGATCTGTTGTGCCGTCATATGATTCGATATTTACGGGTTTAAAACCCTCCGGGAATTCATGATTCATAACTTCATCAGTGAAGCATAAGGGGTGTGCGGCGCCTCTGTGCCGGGCTATATCCCGACGTAGTTCGTATGAGCCTTGTCTGCTGTATTCGGCTCGGTCGGATTTACTCTTGGTGTATCCGGCGCGACGATCATCGTCCCGTGTGGGCACACGTGTTCGTGTCCCGTATATTGACCTTGCAATTTTTGCCTTGCTGTCCAAGATGTCTCGCAGGTCCTCTATGTTACCCCAGGCCTTAGTATCTTTGACTGAGTGGCGATGGGGTGCGGGCTGAACTTTGGGCTGAAACGCCTCTTTGTCTCGGCCATGTAGTGGCCGGTCAGCCACATTGTACACTGGTGAATGAGGTTTGAATACTTCCTCCTCGAGGTGGGGTAGCAACCTGCGTTTTGGGTAACTCTTGGACAGGCGCTCGAGTTCATGCTCCTTGGCCGCAAGGACTTCGGTCCACCTGTCTGCTAGCAAGTCTTGATCAGCTTGAAGCTGTTGCTATTTCTTCTTTAGGCTATTTGATGTGGCCATAAGCCGGCGCTTGAAGCGTTCTTGCTCGACAGGGTCCTCAGGCATGATAAATTCGTCGTCGCCGAGGCTCGCCTCGTCTTCGGAGAGAGGCATGTAATTGTCCTCCTCTGGTTCTCCATCTGCTGCCTGCTCTGGAGGGCTAGCTTGTTCGTCCTCCAGCTCTTAGCCGTGCTGGAGGGGACTGTTGTTGTCTTCGGTGCTATCCGGAGTGTTATTATCTCCTGTGCCAGTATCACTGCTCTTACTATGGCGGGACTTAGAGCGGTGCCGCTGATGTCGGCGCTTCGGTTGCTTCTTGGAGGGGTCATCCTCCTCTTTCTCCTCGCCATTGGCTTCTTTGGGGGTGTCCACCATATATATATATATCATATGATGAGGTGGCGGTCCAGTGCCCCGAGGGCGGTGGATCCTGTTCGTCTCCGGCTTCGTCGTCCATACCGTCGAAGTCTTCAGAGCTGAAGTCGAGCATGCCAGTTAAGTCGTCGACATTGGCTACTAAGTGGGTGGTGGGTGGGCAGCGAATTTCTTTGTCGTCTGCATCCCATTCTGGCCAGACATAGTTCGGCCAAGGTTCTCATGACATGGAGAGATACCTTAATGAATTTAGCACATCTCCAAAAGGTGAGTGCTGAAAGATATCCGCGGAGGTGAACTCCATGATCGGCGCCCAGTCGAACTCGACGTGCACGGATACGAGCGGCTCGGAGTCCGTGGCCGAGGATGAATCCAGTGTTTCGGCAACACGGCTCTCGTAAGGGGTGAAGTCAGTATCCGGCTCTATCGCCGTTGAGAGTGCGGCCTCCATGGCGGGGTCCATCCCTCCGCTCTCGGATGGTGCGACTTGCTCCAGATAAAAGGCCGGAGTAGCTGCGGATGCGATCTCCCAAACATTGTCCGACGGTAGAGTTACGTCTTGCTCATCGTGACTGCGCGGCGCGTCCGGCATGGGCTCGAATCCGTCGAAGATCAAGTCTCCACAGATATTGGCCGTGTAGTTCAAGTTTCCAAATCTGACCTGATGGCCAGGGGCGTAGCTCTCAATCTGCTCCAGGTGGCCAAGCGAATTGGCCCGCAGTGCAAAGCTGCCGAATATGAAGATCTGTCCGGGAGGAAAGCCTCACCCTGGACCGCATTGCTAGCGATGATCGAAGGAGCCATCGAGCCTTACGGTGGCGACACAGAGGAACTCTCAATGAAAGCACCAATGTCGGTGTCAAAACCGGCGGATTTTGGGTAGGGGGTCCCGAACTGTGCGTCTAAGGCGGATGGTAACAGGATGCAAGGGACACGATGTTTTACCCAGGTTCGGGCCCTCTCGATGGAGGTAATAGCCTATGTCCTGCTTGATTGTTCTTGATGATATGAGTATTGCAAGAGTTGATCTACCATGAGATCAGAGAGGCTAAACCCTAGAAGCTAGCCTATGGTATGATTGTATCTTGTCCTACGAACTAAAACCCTCCGGTTTATATAGACACCGGAGGAGGCTAGGGTTACACAAGGTCGGTTACAAAGGAGGGGATATTCATATCCATATTGCCTAGCTTGTCATCCACGCAAAGTAGAGTCCCATCCGGACACGGGACAAAGTCTTCAATCTTGTATCTTCATAGTCCAACAGTCCGGCCAAAGGATATAGTCCGGCTGTCCGGAGACCCCCTAATCCAGGACTCCCTCAAAGTGCTTCTGCTACAGTTGTAGGATCGAAACTATGTCTAGAGGGGGGTGATTAGACTACTTGACCAAATAAAAATCTAGCCCTTTCCCAATTTTAAGTCTTGGCAGATTTTAGCAACCTAGCACTAGTCAAGTAAACAACCTACACATGCAAGTCTAAGAGTATAGAAGCAGAATGTAAAACATTGCACATGAAGGTAAAGGAGGAGTTTGGAGGGAGCAAACGCAATGTGGACACGGAGATTTTTGGCGTGGTTCCGATAGGTGGTGCTATCGTACATCCACGTTGATGGAGACTTCAACCCACAAAGGGTAACGGTTGCGCGAGTCCACGGAGGGCTCCATCCACGAAGGGTCCACAAAGAAGCAACCTTGTCTATCCCACCATGGCCATCGCCCACGAAGGACTTGCCTCACTAGGGTAGACCTTCACGAAGTAGGCGATCCCCTTGCCTATACAAACTCCTTGGTTCAACTCCACAGTCTTGACGGAGGCTCCCAAGTGAAACCTAACCAATCTAGGAGACACCACTCTCCAAAAGGTAATAGATGGTGTGTTGGTGATGAACTCCTTGCTCTTGTGCTTCAAATGATAGTCTCCCCAACACTCAACTCTCTCTCATAGGATTGGATTTGGTGGAAAGATGATTTGAGTGGAAAGCAACTTGGAGAAGACTAGAGATCAAGATTTATGTGGTTGGAATGGAATATCTTGACCTCAACACAAGTGTAGGTGGTTCTCTCTCAGAAAATGTATGATGGAATTGTAGGCATGTTCTAATGGATCTCTCCATGAATGAAGAGTGGGTGGAGGGGTATATATAGCCTCCACACAAAATCTAACCGTTACACACAATTTACTAAACTCGGTGGGACCGAATCAGAAAACTCGGTCAGACCGATTCAGTTCAAAATGTGAACGTTAGGATTTTCGGTGGGACCGGCATGTCAACTCGGTGGGACCGATTTCATTAGGGTTAGGGCATAATGTAATCTCGGTGAGACCGATTACACAAACTCGGTGGGACCGATCTTGGTAATAAGCAAACAGATAGTTGGTCAGGCAAACTCGATGGGACCGATTCGCTCATCTCGGTTGGACCGAAACGTTATGAAGGGGAAATAGAGAGTTTGCATTGCAAACTCGGTGGGACCGATCGCTCATCTCGGTTAGACCGAAATGTTATGAAGGGAAATAGAGAGTTTGCAATCCCATCTCGGTGAGACCGAGATCCCTATCGGTGGGACCGAAGTGACTAGGGTTTTGTGGCAGTGGCTATGTCAACTGAACTCGGTGGCGCCGGATCGAAAGTTTCGCTGGGGCCGAGTTTGACTTTGGTTTGGGACATATGTGGATATGAGAAAGTGATTGAGGATTTTGGAGCATATCACTAAGCATTTTGAGCAAGTAACCCATTAAGCAACACCTCACCCCCTTTTAATAGTATTGGCTTTTCCTATGGACTCAATGTGATCTTGGATCATTAAAAGGTAAAATGTAGAGTCTTGAGCTTTAGAGCTTGAGCCAATCTTTTGTCCTCAGCATTTTGAGGGGTCCACATTTCTAATCCATGCCATGCCAATCATATAGCTTTCCTGAAATATTTATCTTGAAATAGTATTAGCTCAATGAGCTATATGTTGTTAGGAATTACCAAAACCACCCAGGGATAGTTGCACTTTCAATCTCCCCCTTTTTGGTAATTGATGACAACATATGGATCAAAGCTTCGACAAATGATAATAAGATTGAAATACATCGTCGCTTTGAGAAGTATGTGATAAGTAAGAGCTCCCCCTAAATTTGTGCATTATTTAAAATTTGCTTTTGAATGCAAAAGCACAATCGATTAGGATGATGGGTCTCTCTTCCATGTCACATACATCTTGGTGGAGCGCTCAAAATGATATAACTTAAAAAGCATGCACTCATCACCAAGTAAAGTGAATGATCATGTAGAGATATAAAAGATAGTATCATCCAAGCAAGCATTAAAGTAGCATATGATCAATCACATGATCACACAAGTACATAAAGTATCTCACACAGGCATACAATAAGAAGTTCAACCAAAAGGAAAAGAAGTAAAACACTCTCTCGAACCCTATGATCTATACATATTTCTCCCCCTTTGGCAACAAGTTACCAAAAAGTTCAAATATGCATAGTGCTATGCGTCTCTCAGGCTTGGTCTACGGGAGGTGGTGTAGAGAGAACTCCAAGGACGAAGGCATCTGTTGGCGTAGTTGGAGCTGGTGGAGTGGCTGCTGGAGGTGGTACTGAGGCTGTGGCTGCTGGTGCTGATGTTTTTTCTCTTGTATCAAGTACATGCACTGCAGCAGACCTCTGTCCTCTAGGCACTCGCTGAAATGTATCAGTAGTTGCGTTCCCTCTATTCTCTTCCGCTTCCTCTTGGAGCTAATCAACTGTTGTTTGAATCTCGGTTACCTTTAGATCGAGATCATAAAATTTGGTTTCTACAATCCTCTCCATGCTCTCCTGGTTTTGAGTCAGGGTGGCCAAGCCCTTCTCAATCCTCAGTGTAGACTGGATCAGATATACAAGTTGATCTTGCTTGCTCTTCAGGAAAACTTGAGATTCCTATTCAACACTTGGCATCTTGGCAGCTTTCTCAACCTTTGCTTTGGCTCTCTTCTCCTGTGCTTGAGATGATGATGGTTCCTCCTCATTCATCACTACAGTGTTGTCTTCAAAATCAGGATATAAGGGTAGATGCTCCTTATCCAACAGATATGTTCCTGTGCCCATCTTGGAGTTGATAAGTTCCTAAATGTGTGGAGCATACCCATAGCTTCTCTTTTGGTCAGCGCCGGTCCTCTTGATTGTCTCTACAATCAGACTCATGACCTTGAACTTCAGAGGGACATCAAGAAGCTGTAGCAGGTTGATAGAATGCCCTCTGATCATCTTGTGATCTCCTGACTTGGGTAGCAATGTATGCCTAAGGATCCAGTTGATGGTAGGCAGACCAACCAATAAGTAATGTACTGATCCAAGCTTGTGAGTCTCCAAAGCTTTATCTGGGATCTCCTTGTACATGTTTGCCATAGAGTTGTGGTCTTTCTTCTTCTTGGCATACACATCCAAGTCATCCTCATGTTCCTCTGGGGCATTTATCAGCTTGGCCCATTCTTCAATAGTGGACTGGTACCTAGTACCTTCTGACATCCAAATGATCTTCCCATGTGGGTAAAAGTGAGTAGTGGAGTAAAACTACATGATCAGCTCATCATTCCATTTTGTGAGCTTTTGTCCAACAAACTCATCTACTCCACATGCTTTGAATCTGTCATAAACTCCTGGGAAGTGATCTTCATTCTCCTTGATGAATTCTGAATCAACCTATCTCATGTCACACACAATGGGCTTCTTGTCAAGCAAAATAGTTTCATAGAAGTCTTGTTGTTCTTTTGTGTGGAACCTGTAGTCAACTATAGTCCTTCTCCTCGCAGCATAGGGATCACATTGTCTCCACAATCTCAGTCCAGCATCTTTCCTGATGTGCTTGTATTCAGCCACTGGATGAGTATCATTGTGGTCTGGGATCTTGGGTTTTAAATTTCTCAACACATGGGATTCATCATCCTCTTCTTCAGCTTCAGGCACTGGGGGTTGTTCTTCTCTTCGGCAGGAATACTTCTGGTGTTCCTCTTGGGCTTAGGAGGCTTCTGATCTTGAGCTTTTGGAGCAGCTTTGGGCTTTCATGTTGCAGCCCCTGACTCTATAGCATCTCCCATAAGCTTCTGAGCTTTGGGTGCTGGAGCATCCTCTTCCTCTTCCTCTTCTTTTGCGGGATCCTTGAACATGGATGATCTCCCTAGAACTCTGCCAGTGGTCTTCTTGACCCTCCCCTTCCTCTTCTTGCCTTCTCCACCTTCTTTGGGTTCAAGAGTGAACTCCATTATCTCTTGAGTGGAGGCTCTGGCCTTAGACATAGGAATCCTTCTTGCTGGAGCCTTCTTATTCATCCCCAGCTTAACTGTAGCAGTTGTGCCATACTTCGTTATCAGCACCTTCTTCTTGGAGCTTACTTCCTACTTAGTAGCCACATAGTACTCAACCTCTAAATCTGAGGTTCTCTTATTCCTTGTTCTGGTGGCTGCCTTTGGCAAGTTACTTGGAGTGCTCCTGCTGCCATCATCAGAAGTGCTTGAGGGATCTGAACCCTCACTCAGCTGCACATGTTCCTCAGACCTGTTCTGACCGTCACTCTGATCAGACATCTTTGCAAACTTACTGACAGCAGACCCCGTGAATAGATGTAGATGAGGTAGAGTGGATGAGCATCACAAAGTGTAGAGATTTTGCAAAACAGATGACTTAAAAACTTAGTTTTAGTTCTCCACAGAAAGCATTTCGGAGCTACCAATTTGTAAACTTGGTGATACCGAAGCAGCTTTTGGAACCTAAACTAGTGAACTCAGTCAGACCGAGTCACAGTTCGGTGGCACCGAGACTGCTAGGGTTTCACAAAGAATCGAACTTGGTCACACCGATTTGCAATTTTCGGTTAGACCAAAAATGCATGTGCTATGGCCTAAGCCAAATCAGTGAGACCGATTTCTACAACTCGGTCGGTCCGAGATGAGTTTGGCGGAGACCTAACCCTAAATTTTCAAATCGAATTTAACCTAAAGGATGTTTTCTGTGGATAGAGTGTTTGCATATGTGGTAAGGATCATGGCAAAACAATGTGCTATGAATCAAAGGTGAAAGAATAGAACAAAAGGTCGAACCCATACCCTAGTTCGGCGGGGGTTCGCTACGGCAACAACGGTTTGGCAGATTTCTGTTGACGGCGACAGAGACCAGTGGCGGGAGGTCGCTGGCAGCGAGGAGATGATCCGGACACCCGAGGAAGCAGAGCATGACACGCGCGAGGTGAAGAGTTTTGGACAAATTTCCAAAATTCAACCCGTGAGTATATATATCCCGACCCTGTCGGTGTGACCGAGTGGGGCAACTCGGTGGCACCGAGATGCAGAATCGCGAGTGGTTACTGCAACTTGGTGTGACCGAAAAGTTCAAATCGGTTGCACCGAGATTGAAAACCTAGATCAACATAGTGAACTCGGTGTGACCGAAGTGGATGACTCGGTCATACCGACATGCACAGAGGTTTTGGAAGTTTAAGTCTATGACGAATCGGGAACTCCGAGTGCTCCTCACACAGAGTGGTTCGAATCTAACTTGATCAAACTTTATGATGTAGCATGAATAGAGTTTGAGATGAGAAAAGCATAGATAGCTAGAGGAGGTTCTTAGGCATTCTTGTCCATCCATTTGGCAAAAGAGAAAAATCCAAACAATCAAAGCAACAAATGGATGTCCTTGAATGAGTAAAATATGCAACCAACAGGCTCACACAATAAGATGGCAAATGAAATACTCCCTCCATTTCTTTATGTAAGGTGTATTATTTTCGGCACGGTGACCAAGGCACATAATTCTACACATGTTAGGACAAAATTAACCTTGTCTAAATCATTGATTAACGGCAATTAAATCGTTTATGCTAGGAAAGTAAGAGATGCACGCAATCAGGAGAGAGATACTTTTCTTTTTCTCTTTACAAGAAGAGATGCATGCAATCAAGGAAGAAATACTTTCCTTTATTTGAAGGGCTAACAACGGAATTACGAGGAATTAGAAGAAATGCACCTTACATTGTGGAATTTTATCAAAAAACAAATACACCTTATATAAAGGAACGGAGGGAGTATGTGACAAAGCATGCACAATCACTCTAGCATCTATCAAGCAATTTGCGGTGACTAGGTCATCTATATATGAGTATATTGACTGAGGGGTCAAATGAGAACATTTGGTCGCGGGTCATACTCATCGTTTAAGCACAAGTGGGGTTGCCACTTTTCCATAAAGCATTCTTGTGTTCACACCATTAGAGTTGCTTTAGCTCAATTGATTAGAGTAAAGCTCCCCCTATATGTGATATCCCCCCTAAGAGGGATGGACTAACCTTGGGTTTTGTCGATGATGACTTCATGTAGGTGTTGAAGATGTAGATGCTCAATGTTGATGTAGATCATTTGGAGCAATCCATTAGAGTGAGTTGCACTTTCAATACCTACACGAGTTAGTCCCACAAGGAACAAACAAGGATATCCATAGACATAGAGTGATGTTCACATTGGATGATGTCCATGAAAGAATTAGGTTACCTTGTCCCTTGTCTTACCAACAAGAGGGTTTGTGACTCCTTGAACTAGTGCAAGATGTGGAAGTTGTTTGCACTTGTCCTCGCCAAAATGATATGAGTGAAGTATGTTGGCGGAGTCACCTTCAAGAACTCTCTAGTTCTTCTTCTTCGGGATCCACACCATCTTGATGGGAATCCTTGGAGTTGTAGTCGTACTTGATGAAGTAGAACTTGATGTAGTCTTGGGAACCCACTTGACCAAGGCTTTTGGAGCTTCCTCAAATGCATCAATCTCCTCTTGAAGCTTGTCCTTGCCTTTTTGCTTGTGGTCTTATGGTGGAAGATCATCTTGAGCTTGTGTTCCTTGGAAAGAAGCAGGATCATACTTCTCTTGTTGAGGAACAATTTTCATCTTGGGGTATTGATCTTCTTCCCACTCAACTCCATTGGCATTGAACTTTCGTTCAAAACCAACACCTTGATTCTTCTAGTGTCGTCCTTGCTTGCGTACAATTTCCTCAAATTTCTTACTTCCGGCAAGGCTCTTGTAAACACCTTTCTCTATAATTCCCTTCAATAAGCTATTTTCTTGCTCAAGTGTAACTTGGCTAAGAGAATCATTAGTGGAATCAAGAGAACTACTAGAAGCAACATCATTGGGTTTAGCATGATTATTGTTACTACTAGAAGAAGAATCTTTCTTACTCTTGTTGTTAGATTTATCTTGTGGCATGTAAGTAGACAAGAGTAAATGCTTGGCAATGTAAGAAGAACTTTTCCTGCGAAGATCATCATTGATCGCTTTTAAGAACACATGCTCTTGCTCAAGGTTGAGCTTTTCGAAGCGTAACTTCTCATGAGTCTTTAAAAGCTCTTGATGATTTTCTAAGGTAGTTTCATGAGCTAACTTAAGAGTGTTTAGTTCTTTAGTTAGATGCTCAATCTCCTTCTTATCATGATCATTAGTTTTATCTTGATTAGCATGATTAATAGAAAGTTCATCATAGTTTTCATCACTGGAATTGTCAACAAGTAAATCATCATCACCTAGCAAGTCATCTTCATCACTATTAAAATCAACATACTCGGGGTGTGATACCTTTGGGCCTTTAGCCATGAAGCATATTCCAATTCCTTCATTTGGTGACTCAAATATGTCATAGGATTTGGTTGACACAAGTGCTAGACCAGCAACACCTTCATCTTGAGTATATTCGGAGTCGGAGTGATCGTCGGAGTCGGAGCCGGATACCCATTCACCAACGTGAGCTTGATGTCTTCGTTTTGTGTAGCTCCTTGATGATTTGTCCTTCCTTTCTGAATCCTTGCTTCTCCCTGATGTTCTTGTTCATAACGTCCATATCTACTCCTTCTCTCTCTTGGTGGTGATTCTTATCTTCTACTTCTTCTTTTGGGAGAATCTTCTCTTCTTTTGTAGGGAGCCGTACACTCATTGGAGTAGTGTCCGGGTCTTCCACAATTTTAGCAATTACGTTCACGACTTGAAGATCTTTTGTCATTGTAGGACCTTGACTTGGAACTTCTTTCCTTGCTTCTACTCTTGTAGAACTTGTTGAAGTTCTTCACCATTAGGCTCAATTCTTCATTGAAGGTTTGTTTCTCACTTGATGATGTGGGAGCATCACATGAGGCTTTGTAAACACCACTTGACTTGTTGAGAAGCTCTTCCTTATCCTTGAGTGACATCTCATGAGCAGCAATTCTTCCAATTACTTCCGTTGGCTTGAGATCTTTGTAATTTGGCATCATTTGGATCAATTTGCACACGGTATCACATTTTCCATCCAAGGATCTTAGGATCTTCTTGATGATGAATCTATCGGTCATCTCTTCACTTCCTAAGCCGGCAATCTCATTTGTGATGAGAGCAAGCCTAGAGTACATTTCAGAGACACCTTCACCATCCTTCATTTTGAACTTGTCAAGTTGACTTTGTAGCACATCCAATTTGGATTCCTTGACAGAGTCGGTACCTCCATGCATATCAATCAAAGTATCCCAAATTTCCTTTGCATTCTCAAGACGGCTGATTTTGTTGAATTCTTCGGGGCACAATCCATTGAAGAGAATATCACAAGCTTGAGCATTGTATTGCAGCATCTTCAACTCTTCCGCGCTAGCTTCACGGTTCGGTTCTCTCCCATCAAAAAATTCACATTGCAAGCCAATACACAGAATAGCCCAAACGGCAGGGTTATGTCCAAGAATATGCATTTTCATCTTATGCTTCCAACTAGAAAAATTTGTACCATCAAAGTAAGGACTTCTACGATGGTAATTTCCCTCGCTAGACACCATGCTCTCCTAGGTTGTGAAACCAAGGCTATGATCACCAAAATGGAAATCAAGGCAAATGGAGACCAAAGCTCTAATACCACTTGTAGGATCGAAATTATGTCTAGAGCGGGGGTGATTAGACTACTTGACCAAATAAAAATCTAGCCTTTTCCCAATTTTAAGTCTTGGAAGATTTTAGCAACTTAACACCAGTCAAGTAAACAACCTACACATGCAAGTCAAAGAGTATAGAAACAGAATGTAAAACATTGCACACGAAGGTAAAGGGAGGAGTTTGGAGGGAGAAAACGCAATGTAGACACGGAGATTTTTGGCGTGGTTCCGATAGGTGGTGCTATAGTACATCCACGTTGATGGAGACTTCAACCCACTAAGGGTAACGGTTGCACGAGTCCACGGAGGGCTCCACCCACGAAGGGTCCACGAAGAAGCAACCTTGTCTATCCCACCATGGCCATCGCCCGCGAAGGACTTGCCTCACTAGGGTAGATCTTCACGAAGTAGGCGATCTCCTTACCCGTACAAACTCCTTGGTTCAACTCCACAATCTTGACAGAGGCTCCCAAGTGAAACCTAACCAATCTAGGAGACACCACTCTCCAAAAGGTAATAGATGGTGTGTTGATGATGAACCCCTTGCTCTTGTGCTTCAAATGATAGTCTCCCCAACACACAACTCTCTCTCATAGGATTGTATTTGGTGGAAAGATGATTTGAGTGGAAAGTGCTACCTCTTGAGCACTGCGTTGGTTTTCCCTTGAAGAGGAAAGGGTGATGCAGCAAAGTAGCATAAGTATTTCCCTCAGTTTTTGAGAACCAAGGTATCAATCCAGTAGGAGTCCACACGCAAGTCCCTCGTACCTACACAAACAAATAAGAACCTCGCAACCAACACGATAAAGGGGTTGTCAATCCCTTCATGGTCACTTACGAGAGTGAGATGTGATAGAGATGATAAAATAATATTTTTGGTATTTTTATGATAAAGATTAAAAGTAAATATTGCAAAATAAAAGGTAATAGAAATAGCTTGTTGACGGAAGATTAATATGATGGAGAATAGACCCGGGGGCCATAGGTTTCACTAGTGGCTTTTCTCAAGATAGCATAACTATTACGATGGGTGAACAAATTAATGTCGAGAAATTGATAGAAAAGCAAATAATTATGAGAATATCTAGGCATGATCATGTATATAGGCATCACGTCTGTGACAAGTAGACCGACTCCTGCCTACATCTACTACTATTACTCCACACATCGACCGCTATCCAGCATGCATCTAGAGTATTAAGTTCATAAGAACAGAGTAACACATTAGGTAAGATGACATGATGTAGAGGGATAAACTCAAGCAATATGATATAAACCCCATCTTTTTATCCTCGATGGCAACAATACAATACGTGTGGTTTCCCTTTCTGTCACTGGGATCGAGCACCGCAAGATTGAACCCAAAGCTAAGCACTTCTCCCATTCCAAGAAAGATCAATCTAGTAGGCCAAACCAAACTGATAATTCGAAGAGACTTGCAAAGATAACCAATCATACATAAAAGATTTCAGAGAAGAATCAAATATTGTTCATAGATAGACTTGATCATAAACCCACAATTCATTGGATCTCGATAAGCACACCACAAAAAAGTTACATCGAACAGATCTCTAAGAAGATTGAGGAGAACTTTGTATTGAGATTCAAAGAGAGAGAAGAAGCCATCTAGCTAATAACTATGGACCCGAAGGTCTGAAGTAAACTACTCACACATCATCGGAGGGGCCATGGAGTTGATGTAGAGGCCCTTCGTGATCGATGCCCCCTCTGGCGGAGCTCTGGAAAAGGCCCCAAGATGGGATCTCTTGGGTACAGAAGGTTGCGGTGGTGGAAATAGGGTTTCATGGTGCCTCTGGATGTTTTCAGGGCATATGAGTATATATAGGAGGAAGAAGTAGGTCGGCTGATCCACGAGGGGCCCACGTGGGGGAGGGCGCGCCCAGGGGGGTAGGCGTGAAGGAAATATGCCCTAGAGGCAATAATAAAGTTAATATTTTTTTTCCTTATATCATGATAAATGTTTATTATTCATGCTAGAATTTTATTAACCAGAAACATAATACATGTGTGAATACGTAGACAAACAGAGTGTCACTAGTATGCCTCTACTTGACTAGCTCGTTGATCAAAGATGGTTAAGTTTCCTAACCATTGACATGAGTTGTCATTTGATTCATGAGATCACATCATTAGGAGAATGATGTGAGTGACCTGACCCATTCCGCTAGCTTAGCACCCGATCATTTAGTATGTTGTTATTGCTTTCTTCATGACTTATACATGTTCCTATGACTATGAGATTATGCAACTCCCGTTTATCGGAGGAACACTTTGTGTGCTACCAAACATCACAACATAACTGGGTGATTATAAAGGTGCTCTACAGGTGTCTCCGAAAGTACTTGTTGAGTTGGCGTATTTCGAGATAGGATTTGTCACTCCGATTGTCGGAGAGGTATCTCTGGGCCCTCTCGGTAATGCACATCACCTAAGCCTTGCAAGCATTGCAACTAATGAGTTAGTTGCGGGATGATATATTATGGAACGAGTAAAGAGACTTGTCGGTAACGAGATTGAAACTAGGTATTGAGATACCAACGATCGAATCTCGGGCAAGTAACATACCGATGACAAAGGGAACAACGTATGTTGTTATGCGGTCTGACCGATAAAGACCTTCGTAGAATATGTGGGAGCCAATATGAGCATCCAGGTTCCGCTATTGGTTATTGACCGGAGACGTGTCTCGGTCATGTCTACATAGTTCTCGAACCCGTAGGGTCCGCACGCTTAATGTTTCGATGATAGTTATATTATGAGTTTATATGTTTTGATGTACCGAAGGTTGTTCAGAGTCCCGGATGTGATCGCGTGACGAGGAGTCTCGAAATGGTCGAGACATGAAGATTGATATATTGGAAGCCTATGTTTGGATATCGGAAGTGTTCCGGGTGAAATCGGGATTTTACCAGAGTACCGGGAGGTTACCGGAACCCCCCGGGAGGTTAATGGGCCTTAGTGGGCCTTTACGAAGAAGAGGAGAGGCGGCCAGGGCTGGGCCCCGCACCCCTCCCTCCCTGGTCCGAATAGGACAAGGAGAGGGGGCGGCACCCCCCTTCCTTCCTCTCTCCCTCCTCTTCCCCCCTCCCAAGTCATAATCCAACTAGGACTCCTCCTGGCGCGCCCTCTCTCCTGGCCGGCCGCACCCCCCTTGCTCCTTTATATACAGGGGCATGGGGGCACCCTAGAGACACAACAATTGATCGTTTGATCTTTTAGTCGTCTGCGGTGCCCCCTCCACCATAGTCCACCTCGATAATACTGTAGGGGTGCTTAGGCGAAGCCCTGCGTCGGTAGAACATCATCATCGTCACCATGCCATCATGCTGACGAAACTCTCCCTCAACACTCGGCTGGATCGGAGTTCGAGGGACGTCATCGGGCTGAACGTGTGCTGAACTCGGTGGTGTCGTGCGTTCGGTACTTGATCGGTCGGATCGTGAAGACGTACGACTACGTCAACCGCGTTGTGCTAATGCGTCCGCTTTCGGTCTACGAGGGTACGTGGACAATACTCTCCCCTCTCGTTGCTATGCATCACCATGATCTTGCGTGTGCGTAGGAAATTTTTTGAAATTACTACGTTCCCCATTAGTGGTATTAGAGCCAGGTTTTATGCGTAGATGTCATGTGCACAAGTAGAACACAAGTGAGTTATGGGCGATATAAGTCATACTGCTTACCAACATGTCATACTTTGGTTCAGTGGTATTGTTGGATGAAGCAACCCAGACCGACATTACACGTACGCTTACGTGAGACTGGTTCTGCCGACGTGCTTTCCACACAGGTGGCTGGCGGGTGTCAGTTTCTCCAACTTTAGTTGAACCGAGTGTAGCTACGCTCGGTCCTTGCGAAGGTTAAAACAACACCAACTTGACAAACTATCGTTGTGGTTTTAATGCGTAGGTAAGAACGGTTCTTGCTAAGCCCGTAGCAACCACGTAAAATTTGCAACGACAAAGTAGATGACGTCTAACTTGTTTTTGCAGGGGATTTTGTGATGTGGTATGGTCAAGACATGATGCTAAATTTTGTTGTATGAGATGATCATGTTTTGTAACTGAGTTATCGACAACTGGCAGGAGCCATATGGTTGTCGCTTTATTGTATGCAATGCAATCGCCCTGTAATGCTTTACTTTATCACTAAGAGGTAGCGATAGTCGTAGAAGCATAAGATTGGCGAGACGACAACGATGCTACGATGGAGATCAAGGTGTCGCGTCGGTGACGATGGTGATCATGACGGTGCTCCGGAGATGGAGATCACAAGCACAAGATGATGATGGCCATATCATATCACTTATATTGCATGTGATGTTTATCTTTTATGCATCTTATCTTGCTTTGATTGACGGTAGCATTATAAGATGATCCCTCACTAAATTATCAAAGTATAAAGTGTTCTCCCTGAGTATGCACCGTTGCGAAAGTTCTTCGTGCTGAGACACCACGTGATGATTGGGTGTGATAGGCTCTACGTTCAAATACAGCAGGTGCAAAACAGTTGCACACGCGGAATACTCAGGTTAAACTTGACGAGCCTAGCATATAACAGATATGGCCTCGGAACACGGAGACCAAAAGGTCGAGCGTGAATAATATAGTAGATATGATCAACATAGTAATGTTCACCATTGAAACTACTCCATCTCACGTGATGATCGGACATGGTTTAGTTGATATGGATCACGTAATCACTTAGAGGATTAGAGGGATGTCTATCTAAGTGGGAGTTCTTAAGTAATATGATTAATTGAACTTAAATTTATCATGAACTTAGGACCTGATAGTATCTTGCTTGTCTATGTTGATTGTAGATAGATGGCCCGTGATGTTGCTTCGTTGAATTTTAATGCGTTCCTTGAGAAAGAAAAGTTGAAAAATGATGGTAGCAATTACACGGACTGGGTCCGTAACTTGAGGATTATCCTCATTGCTGGTCAGAAGAATTACGTCCTGGAAGCACCGCTGAGTGCTAGGCCTGCTGCTGATGCAATGACTACGTTAAGAACGTCTGGCAGAGCAAAGCTGACGACTACTCAATAGTTCAATGTGCCATGCTTTACGGCTTAGAACCGGGACTTCAACGACGTTTTGAACATCATGCAGCATATGAGATGTTCGAGGAGTTGAAGTTAATATTTCAAGCAAATGCCCGAATTGAGAGATATGAAGTCTCCAATAAGTTCTACAGCTGCAAGATGGAGGAGAATAGTTCTGTCAGTGAGCATATACTCAAGATGTCTGGGTACTGCAATCACTTGATTCAACTGGGAGTTAATCTTCTGGATGATAGCGTCATTGACGGAATTCTCCAGTCACTGCCACCAAGCTACAAGAGCTTCGTGATGAACTATAATATGCAAGGGATGGATAAGACAATTCCCGAGCTCTTCGCAATGCTAAAGGCTGCGGAGGTAGAAATCAAGGAGCATCAAGTGTTGATGGTTAATAAAACCACCAGTTTCAAGAGAAAGGGCAAAGGGAAGAAGAAGGGAACTTCAAAAAGAACAGCAAGCAAGTTGCTGCTCAGGAGAAGAAACCCAAGTCTGGACCTAAGCCTGAGACTGAGTGCTTCTACTGCAAGCAGACTGGTCACTGGAAGCGGAACTGCCCCAAGTATTTGGCGGATAAGAAGGATGGAAAGGTGAAAAAAGGTATATGTGATATACATGTTATTGATGTGTACCTTACTAATGCTCGCAGTAGCACCTGGGTATCTGATACTGATTCTGTTGCTAATATTTGCAACTCGAAACAGGGGCTATAGATTAAGCAAAGATTGGCTAAGGACGAGGTGACGATGCGCGTGGGAAATGGTTCCAAAGTCGATGTGATCGCAATCGGCATGCTACCTCTACATCTACCTTCGGGATTAGTATTAGACCTAAATAATTGTTATTTGGTGCCAGCGTTGAGCATGAACATTATATCTGGATCTTGTTTGATGCGAGACGGTTATTCATTTAAATCAGAGAATAATGGTTGTTCTATTTATATGAGTAATATCTTTTGTGGTCATGCACCCTTGAAGAGTGGTCTATTTTTGTTGAATCTCGATAGTAGTGATACACATATTCATCGTCACCACGCCATCGTGCTGACGAAACTCTCCCTCAACACTCGGCTGGATCGGAGTTTGAGGAACGTCATCGGGCTGAACGTGTGCTGAACTCGGAGGTGCCATGCGTTTGGTACTTGATCGGTCGGATCGTGAAGACGCACGACTACATCAACCGCGTTGTGCTAACGCTTCCGCTTTCGGTCTACGAGGGTACGTGGACAACACTCTCCCCTCTCGTTGCTATGCATCACCATGATCTTGCGTGTGCGTAGGAATTTTTTTGAAATTACTACGTTCCCCATCAAGGCGCGCCCCCCTGCCTCGTGGACTCCTCGTTTGTTTCTTGACGTCCACTCCAAGTCCTCTGGATCACGTTTGTTCCAAAAATCACGTTCCCGAAGGTTTCTTTCCGTTTGGATTCCGTTTGATATTCCTTTTCTGCGAAACACTAAAATAGGCAAAAAATAGCAATTTGCACCGGGCCTTGGGTTAATAGGTTAGTCCCAGAAATAATTTAAAAGTGTAAAATAAAGCCCATTAACATCCAAAACAGATAATATAATACCATGGAACAATAAAACATTATAGATACGTTGGAGACATATCAAGCATCCCCAAGCTTAATTCCTACTCGTCCTCGAGTAGGTAAATGATAAAAACAGAATTTTTGATGTGGAATGCTACCTAGCATAATTCTCAATGTAATTCTATTTATTATGGCATGAATATTCAGATCCGAAAGATTCATGACAAAAGTCTAATATTGACATAAAAATAATAATACTTCAAGCATACTAACTAAGCAATTATGTCTTCTTAAAATAACATGGCAAAAGAATGTTCATCCCTACAAAATCATATAGTTTGGTCATGCTCCATTTGCGTCACACAAGAATGCTCTCATCATGCACAACCCCGATGACAAGCCAAGCAATTGTTTCACACTTTAGTAATCTCAAACTTTTTTCAACTTTCACGCAATACATGAGCGTGAGCCATGGATATAGCACTATGGGTGGAATAGAATATGATGATGGGAGTTATGTGGAGAAGACAAAAAAGGAAAAAGTCTCACATCGACGCGGCTAATCAATGGGCTAAGGAGATGCCCATCAATTGATGTCAATGCAAGGAGTATGGATTGCCATGCAACAGATGCACTAGAGCTATACATGTATGAAAGCTCAACAAAAGAAACTAAGTGGGTGTGCATCCAACTTGCTTGCTCACGAAGACCTAGGGCATTTGAGGAAGCCCATTGTTGGAATATAGAAGCAAAGTTCTATAATGAAAAATTCCCACTAGTATATGAAAGTGACAAAACAAGAGACTCTCTATCATAAGGATCATGGTGCTAATTTGAAGCACAAGTGTGGAAAAAAGCTAGTAGCATTGCCCCTTTTTATTTCTTTTTTTGGGGACAATGCTCTATTAAGGATGATCATCACACTTCTATTTATTTACAACTCAATGATTACAACTCGATACTAGAACAAAGTATGACTCTATATGAATGCCTCTGGCGGTGTACCGGGAAGGGCAATGAATCAAGAGTGACATGTATGAAAAATTATGAACGGTGGCTTTGCCACAAATACGATGTCAACTACATGATCATGCAAGGCAATATGACAATGATGATGTGTGTCATGATAAATGGAACAGTGGAAAGTTGCATGGCAATATATCTCGGAATGGCTATGGAAATGCCATAATAGGTAGGTATGGTGGTAGTTTTGAGGAAGATATAAGGAGGTTTATGTGTGACAGAGTGTTTCATATCACGGGGTTTGGATGCACCGGCGAAGTTTGCACTAGCTCTCAAGGTGAGAAAGGGCAATGCATAGTACCGAAGAGGCTAGCAATGATGGAAGGGTGAGAGTGCGTATAATCCATGGACTCAACATTAGTCATGTAGCGACCCAAAATGGATCGAAGTCTCTATGCTTAAGTGTCATCCCTGGATCGGTATGCTGACACACACAGTACTCGAGGAATTATAACAGAGTTCAATCACACACTTTATTACATCAAGGTCCTCAAAAGAGTATTTATTACAATAATATGGCCAAAGGCCATCTCAATAAAAATAACTGTGGAAGCATTGAAGGTAAATGAATCCATCCAACTCCACGGCAAACTGAGTGCAGAACAACGACCTATCGCACCTTTAATCCTCATCGGAAAAGTCTGCAACATGAGACGTTCCAGCCGTGTAGGTCAGCACATGGAATATGCTGGCAATTTCACACCATAGAAAAATAATAAATGAAAAGACTATCTCTATATGCAAATTTAGCTGGTGGAGGCTCAAAGTTTTATTTTGCATAAAGCTAATTTTACCCTACAACAAAGGAATACATTTTTTTACTACTAAATTAAAATGCCATTATTGAGAAGGTTCCTCCAACTCAATCCCAAAATTCCCAAGTTATTAGTAACCCAATAATTTCATTAAATAGAGTGATGAGATCAACCAATAATTCCCTTCTAGATACGCAAGTTGTCCATAACCGGGGACACGGCTAATCATGATTAGTTTGTACACTCTGCAGAGGTTTGTGCACTTTTCCCCACAAGAGTCGACCACCTCCATGATCGGAAGATCGAGACATAGCCTTTCTGAAGTATTTCCTCCAAACCCTGGGTAGACCGGTACACCTACTTTCCCCTACATCAGCTAGTTGTAACGCTTCGGACACACCCGCCGGTGGTCGTTACTCCTGGCGGGATCTAGACTGGCCCCACAGATCGATACTAGTCTTTTCTGCGCACTTTGTCCTCACTCGTGCGCACCCGGTCGGTCACGCATCCTGACACTACTCCAAGCCGAGCATGCTTAACTTTGGAGTTTTGTCCGAATGGGCTCCCGGAAAAGAAGGAATTCCTTATTGATATGAGTAGTCTATCATCCCTAATAAGCCAGGCCAACACATACACCCCCACTCAGAGGAACCGACGTCCTCGTCGGGCCACAGGAACGTTCCCTCTTTGCACATACGTCTGTGCATCCAGTCTGGTACATGTACCATGTCGTGTGCCACGACGGGTCACAAATGTCATGAACAACATGACCGGGCACCTGTCCGCAAACATCCATGTAACCGCGAGGGTCGGCTCTGATACCAACTTGTAACGCTCCAAACACACCCGCCGGTGGTCGTTACTCCTGGCGGGATCTAGACTGGCCCCACAGATCAATGCTAGTCTTTTCTGCGCACTTTGTCCTCACTCGTGCGCACCCGGGAGCAACTTCCCGGTCGGTCACCCATCCTGACACTACTCCAAGCTGAGCACGCTTAACTTTGGAGTTCTGTTCGAATTGGCTCCCGGAAAAGAAGGAATTCCTTATTGATATGAGTAGTCTATCATCCCTAATAAGCCAGGCCATCACACTAGTCTACCACGGAAAGAGGTCACACAACTTACTCAGCTATGCCAGAGCCCATAATGGCTTGTGGCTGCACATGGAAGTTTCTAGGCAAGAAATATCTTATGATCCCTTTGAGCCTGGGTGGAGGACCTAGGGCAATCACACAGGTACTCCGGGATTCCCCTTGGGCAAGCACTGGTTTCTCCAGGTGCCCCAAACAATCCACCCAGATGTGTATTAAAGTTGCCACCTTATGTTGTCCCAAAATTATTATCTCTCGCAACTTGCATGAATCACACATACCAATCCCCGTCTACGAGCATGGCTAAGCAATATATGATATAACGAATATTCCCGGGGTGATCAAAGGGCATAGATTCCTACCACATGAACTACATAGCATAACCACATGTTTCCAATCCTACTCGTGTAATCTTTGAGGGTGAAACTAATGCATAGTGAAAACTGGGTATTGAAGATTATGACCAAAGTATGGACTTGCCTTGCTGATGATCGTTGAACTCTAAAGATTCGTAGTAGCAAGCTTCGCACTCCGGATGATC
This sequence comes from Triticum dicoccoides, assembly GCF_002162155.2. NCBI lineage: Eukaryota > Viridiplantae > Streptophyta > Magnoliopsida > Poales > Poaceae > Triticum > Triticum dicoccoides. The sequence continues at coordinate 581,244,952 of NC_041382.1, read as the reverse complement.
TAGCGTAAGCAAGCAATAACATACATATGCATACAAGCAAAGATCCAAAAAGAAAAAAAATGAAAGACTTCGAAAAACTCCAAAACAACCAAATAAACTTTCTGTACATAACATAATTTTTACAGTAGCAAAACTATGTGCGTTTGCGTCTAACAGAAAGTACACGTTACGAGCTTCGATTTGCAAAAAGAATCACCTAAAACGGAGTTACGAAACTCGAGTTACGGCCTAATGAAGTTTGAATTCAAATATGTTTGAATTCAAATTTTAAAACACTCAAAATATTTTTCGTTTGGTTCTCTGGATAGAGGATATTTCTATGAAACCGTAGAAAAAAGAATCAACTAAAACGGATCTATAGATTAAAAGATATGAATTTCTGAAGATTGGGCATTTTTCTGGAAATCAATTACGGGATTCAATATGAGCTGCCACGTGGCGTGCTGTGATTGGCTGTGCATGTTTGCTGCCAGCGGACGGCCGATCCGTAGATAAACTGATCGTGGTGGCTAAAAAAATAAAATAATAGCCGGTTTGATCTAAGCCGCAGAAAACCGATCTAACCAATCTAATTTAGAAAAACCGAAATGCTTTTTTAACTAAAGCGAACGGATGCTCGTTCAACTTAGAGAGAAGAACGAGTTGGAGAGGCACTCAGGCTCCGGCGAGGCGGCGGCTCCGGCGAACACGGATGTCGCGGACGGCGCGCCCCGACTGCGAAAACATGGCATACCCATATCAAAAAGGTTCAACAAGACGAAGCAAGAAGGGAGGAAAATGGGGTCTAGGTACCTCGGACGGCACCGGTTTCGTCTAAAAAACAGCGGCTGCGGACGGCGCTCGGGCGAGGAGTTGAGGGGAAACGAGGGGGAAAGAACTCCCACTGGGAGGGGGCTTCGGTCTAGGAGGTAATGGGGAAGGGGCGGGAGCTTCTATAGGTGTCAGGGGAGTCTATACGACGAGATCCACCACGAGCTTAATGCAACGATTAATGGCTATTTGTGCAAGAACGTTTCCGGATCAGTTCGGCGATTTAAGGCAATAATGTTGGGTTTTAATTCTCTGAATGGGTTCAACTTACATTCCTCTGTAAGTTTCGTGTTGGTGGAGAGTCGAAAGGGTGAAAGAATTTAGTGGGAGGAGGAGAGGAAGAGGTGGTGCCATGGCTGTTGCCGAGGAAGAGGTGAAGGCGTTCATGTTCATGTAACCAGGAGAGGAGGGAGATGGCCATCGGTTGGGCTGGAAGATATGGGCCTTAGTGAGAAAAGTGGCCTATGGCTGAGTGTTTTTTTTAAATGTTTTTTTACAGAAGCAAAGAAACACCGAAAATACAAATAAAAGTTAGCCTAAAAATCGCAGAAAATTCACATAGTTATATGGTCTTATATATGACCTAGTGAACTTTTATCTGGCCTAAAATGCAAGTTTTCAAAAATAAACTTTTTGCTATGCTAATAAAATAAATTGCAAATAAAACTCAACAAATATATTTTGGTTCCAAATTCAATTTCCAATATTTTATTTTCTTATTTTGAAGAAGTCATTTTATCTTCTCTCTTTATTTTATTTTTGATATAATGGAAATGATTTTTTTGGTGAAACCAAATTTGATCCAAACTCCCAACTTCGAAAAAAATTCAAAATTGGTTTTTAGGGAAACTTCCAACTCTCTCTTTTGGTCCTTGAGTTGCTCAAAGTTCCTTGGATCAAAAATAAAATAAAACAAATGGGGCAAAATGCATAAATCATGGATGCATATGAATGATCTATTATAGACATCCAAATTGAAAATTGGGATGTTACAAACCTACCCCCTTAAGATGAATCTCGCCCTCGAGATTCGGGTTGGCTAGCAAAAAGGTGTGGGTGGTCCTGTCGAAGGTCTTCTTCTCGTTCCCAGGTGGCTTCTTCCTCAGTATGATGACTCCACTGAACCTTGCAAAACTTGATGACCTTGCTGCGGGTAACCCTGCTTGCAGTCTCGAGAATCTTGATGGGATTCTCCTCATAGGTCAGATCACTATCCAACTGTATGGCCTCCAGTGGCACTGTATCTCTTAGAGGAATATCGGCCATCTCTGCATGGCAATTCTTCAACTGGGAAACGTGAAACACATCATGAACTCCTGACAAGTCTTCTGGTAATTCCAACTTGTAGGCAACTTCACCCATGCATTCTAAAACTCTATACGGCCCCACAAACCATGGTGCTAACTTTCCTTTGACTCCAAATCGTTTAACTCCTCTAAGTGGCAACACACGCATGTATGCTCTATCTCCGACTTCATAGGTTACCTCTTTGCGTTTAGTATCGGCATAACTCTTCTGTCTGGATTGGGCTATCTTGAGTCTGTCGCGGATCAGCTTAACTTTCTCCTCTGAATCTCTAATTAAATCTGGTCTGAATAATTTACGGTCTCCAACTTCATCCCACATCAATGGTGTCCTGCACCTCCTTCCGTACAAAGCTTCGAAAGGGGCCATTTTCAAACTAGCTTGATAGTTGTTGTTATATGAGAACTCCGCGTAAGGAAAATTATCATCCCAACTAGATCCATAATCTAGCGCACAAGCTCTCAACATGTCCTCCAGAATATGATTGACTCTCTCGGTCTGCCCATCTGTCTGCGGATGAAAAGTTGTACTGAACTCCAGCCTGGTACCCAAAGTTTCATGTAACTGATGCCAAAACTTTGAGGTAAATTGTGTCCCTCTATCTAATACGATGGTCCTCGGAACTCCATGCAGACATACGATCCTGGTCATGTATATCTTGGCAAACTTAGCACTTGTATATGTGGTTTTCACGGGGATGAAGTGAGCTACCTTAGTCAAGCGATCAACCACTACCCAAATAGAATCATAGCCTGATCGGGTCCTGGGTAATCCTGTAATGAAGTCCATGCCAAGCTTGTCCCACTTCCAATCTGGTATCGACAAAGGCTGAAGTAATCCTGCTGGTTTCTAGTGCTCTGCCTTAACCCTCTGACATACGTCACATACTGTGACATACTCGGCAATATCCTTCTTCGTACCTGTCCACCAGAAACTTTCCTTCAAGTCCAAATACATCTTGGTGTTGCCCGGGTGTATTGAATAAGGCGAATCATGAGCCTCCTGAAGAATCAATTTCCTGATCTCTGGGTCATTTGGCACATAAATACGTTGCTCAAACCATAAGGTTCCATGTTCATCCTCATGAAATCCTTCTGACTTTCCTTGGTTCATCCTTCCCTTTATCTCCGCAATACCTTTGTCTAACTTCTGGGCTTCTCGGATCTTTCCCAACAAAGTGGATTGAATTTCCATTGCGGCAACAAAACCTTGTGGTACTATCTCCAATCGAAGATCTCTGAGGTCATCAATTAATTCCTGAGGTAATCCTCCTGCTGTGAGGGTATTAACATAGCTCTTGCGGCTCAATGCATCTGCCACAACATTGGCCTTTCCTGGGTGATAGTGCAATTTCATGTCATAATCCTTTACGAGGTCCAACCATCTTATCTTCCTGAGGTTCAACTCCTTCTGCGTGAAGATGTATTTCAAAGTCTTGTGATCCATGTAAACATCACACCTATTTCCAATAAGAAAATTTCTCCAGGTCTTGAGTGCGTGCACTACGGCAGCTAACTCCAAATCATGTGTGGCATAATTCCGCTCATGAGGTCAAAGCTGACGTGAGGCATATGAAACAACTCTTCCTTCTTGCATAAGAACACCTCCAAGTCCCTGACGAGAAGTGTCACAATATACTTGGAAATCCTTGCGTATATTCGGAAGAATTAGCACTGGGGCTGTGACCAAACGTTTCTTTAGCTCCTGGAAACTGGCCTCACATTCGTCGGTCCAAACAAACTTAGTGTCTTTCTTCAATAACTCTGTCATGGGCTTCGCGATCTTGGAGAAATTCTCAATAAACCTCCAATAATATCCTGCGAGTCCAAGAAAACTGTGAATCTCTCCGACTGAGGTGGGTGCCTTCCATTCGGTGACAGCTTCAACCTTGGAGGGGTCTACTGCTATTCCTTCTCCTGATATAACATGTCCAATAAATCTGACTTCCTTCAACCAGAATTCGCATTTGCTAAACTTTGTGTATAGTTGATGTTCCCTAAGCTTCTCAAGAACCAAGCACAAATGTTTCTTGTGTTCTTCTTCATTCTTCGAGTAAATGAATATGTCATCAATGAATACCACAACAAACTTATCCAAGAACTCCATGAATACCTTATTCATCATACTCATGAAATAGGCAGGGGCATTAGTCAAACCAAAAGACATGACCGTGTACTCATAAAGTCCATATCTCGTGGTAAAGGCTATCTTGGGTATATCCTGTTCTCGAATCTTCAGCTGGTGATATCCTGATCGAAGATCGATCTTTGAGAAAACTTTTGCTCCTTGTAGCTGGTCAAACAAATCATTGATCATCGGCAGAGGGTACTTGTTCTTGATTGTCACCTCATTCAACGCATGATAATCTACAACCATTCTCAAGGATACATCCTTCTTCTCAACTAGAAGCACTGGGGCTCCCCAAGGTGATGAACTCAGTCGAATATAACCTTTCTCCAATAATTCATTAATCTGCTTCTTAATTTCCTCCAGATCATTTGCGGGCATCCGGTACGGTCTCTTGGATATTGGTCCGGTGCCTGGTAACAATTAGATCAAAAACTCTATGTCCCGATCCGGTGGCATGCCAGGCAATTCCTCGGGGAATACATCGGGATGATCCTTCACAACTGGTACTTCCTCCTGAACAACTTCCGAAAGAGAATTCACTTGAGTCCTCCTTGGTGTATGCCTCGACACATACTTGATCTGTTTCCCCTCTGGGGTGGTGAGAAGAATCGACTTACTAGCACAATCAATATTCCCTTCATACTTGGATAGCCAGTCCATGCCTAGAATTACGTCCAATCCTTGTGATTCTAGGATGATGAGGTCTGTGGGGAAAACGTGTCTCCCTATGGTCAATGGCAACTGAAAACTTCCCCGACTAGCCATATACTCTACTCCTGGGGAACTCACTGACATAGGTGTTTGAAGGGCTACGGTCGGCAACTTAAACTTATCCACAAACCCCCTTGATATGAATGAATGTGATGCACCATTGTAAAAAAGAACAAGGGTTGTAAATGAATTAATCAAGAACTTACCAACAACGATGTCAGGCTGGTCATAATCTTCCTCCACATTGACATGGTTCACCTGACCTCTGGTGAAGGGATTGGGCTTCTTGCCTCCAGAGCTTCCATTACCGTTCCCGTTCTTAGCCTCAGGGCAATCGGTGGCGTAGTGTCCGGTTTTCCCGCACTTGAAACAGGTAATGTGGCTCAGATCCTTCTTTGCCGGTGTAGCGGAGTTGGACTGATGCTGATTGTTGTTTCCTCCGTTCCCATTGCCATTCCTATGGCCATTATGGTTGTGTACATTCCCTCCATGATGTGAATGTCCTTCATGATTATGGTGAGTGTGTCCACTATACTTGCCAGATCCTGGTCCATTATTTCCCGAGTACGGGGTATAACGGGGCTTCTGCTAAACACCAGAGTTGTACTTTCCCTGTCCGTACTTCCTCTTGTGATTCTCCACCCGCTGCTGCTTGGCTTCCAGAATGAGAGCCTTGTCGACCAACTCTTGATAATTGTTAAAGGTATCCACAGTCAACTGAAGTCCCAGATCATTGTTTAGTCCCTCCAGAAATTTCTCCTGCTTAGCTGCATCATCAGCCACGTCTCCGGGAGAATATCTGGATAAGTTGCTGAATTCCTCCACATAATCACCAACAGAACAATTTCCCTGGCATAAGCTGCGGAACTCATGCTTCTTCAGACTCATAGCACCGGCTGAAACATGTGCGGTATGGAACGCGTGCTGGAACTGATCCCAAGTAACATTGGCTATGGGAAATGTAGTGGTGTAATTCTCCCACCATGATGCTGCTGGTCCATCCAGTTGATGTGCGGCAAAGCGTACCTTCTCAGCGTCAGTGCATCCTGCGGTGGTTAGCTCTCTTCTGATGTTGTGAAGCTAGTCATCTGCAACGATCGGCTCCGTGCTGCTAGAGAACACTGGTGGGTTCAACCTCAGGAAACGGGTAAGGTTGTCGACCGGGGGTGGTGGCGGTGGGTTGTTGTTGTTCTGGTTCTGATTCTGGATGAGTAGCTGCATGAGAGCATTCTGGTTCTGGATCAACTGGGTAAGTTCCGGTGGGAATCCGGGTCATGTCTTGGAGGCATCTGTTAGGTTTAGAGTGGATGAGAAATTAGAATAGAATAAGGGCCTAATGTGAGAAATCACTACCCATATGCTTATGAAGCAATTCACAAAATGAATAGAGATAGAAATCACTACCTATTTTATTGAACTGGAGAAGAGATAGAAATGAATAGAGAAGAGTATAGACCAACGGATATTTAAGGAAGTCGTAAAATAAAGTTTTCTTCCTATGGCTTTCCATTTCCTAGTGGTCGCGTCCTATAGTCAGCGTGTGCTCTGATACCATCTTGTAGCGACCCAACCCAAAATGGATCGAAGTCTCTGTGCTTAAGTGTCATCCCTGGATCGGTATGTTGACACACACAGTACTCGAGGAATTATAACATAGTTCAATCACACACTTTATTACATCAAGGTCCTCAAAAGAGTATTTATTACAATAATATGGCCAAAGGCCATCTCAATAAAAATAACTACGGAAGCATTGAAGGTAAACGAGTCCATCCAACTCCACGACAAACTGAGTGCAGAACAACGACCTATCGCACCTTTAATCCTCATCAAAAAATTCTGCAACATGAGACATTGCAGCCGTGTAGGTCAGCACATGGAATATGCTGGAAATTTCACACCATAGAATAATAATAAATGAAAAGACTATCTCTATATGCAAATTTAGCTGGTAGAGGCTCAAAATTTTATTTTGCATAAAGCTAATTTTACCCTACAACAAAGGAATACATTTTTTTGCTACTAAATTAAAATGCCATTATTGAGAAGGTTCCTCCAACTCAATCCCAAAATTCCCAAGTTATTAGTAACCCAATAATTTCATTAAATAGAGTGATGAGATCAACCAATAATTCCCTTCTAGATACTCAAGTTGTCCATAACCGGGGACACGGCTAATCATGATTAGTTTGTACACTCTGCAGAGGTTTGTGCACTTTTCCCCACAAGAGTCGACCACCTCCATGATCGGAAGATCGAGACATAGCCTTTCTAAAGTATTTCCTCCAAACCCTGGGTAGACCGGTACACCTACTTTCCCCTACATCAGCTAGTCTACCAGGGAAAGAGGTCACACAACTTACTCAGCTATGCCAGAGCCCATTATGGCTTGTGGCTGCACACGGAAGTTTCTAGGCAAGAAATATCTTATGATCCCTTTGAGCCTGGGTGGCGGACCTAGGGTAATCACACGGGTACTCCAGGATTCCCCTTGGGCAAGCACTGGTTTCCCCAGGTGCCCCAAACAATCCACCCAGATGTGTATTAAAGTTGCCACCTTATGTTGTCCCAAAATTATTATCTCTCGCAACTTGCATGAATCACACATACCAATCCCTGTCTACAAGCATGGCTAAGAAATATACGATATAACGAATATTCCCAGGGTGATCAAAGGTCATAGGTTCCTACCACATGAACTACATAGCATAACCACATGTTTCCAATCCTACTCATGCAATCTTTGAGGGTGAAACTAATTGCTACGTCTTGTGCTTGCGTTGGTTTTCCCCGAAGAGGAAGGGATGATGCAGCAGAGTAGCGTAAGTATTTCCCTCGGGTTTTTGAGAACCAAGGTATCAATCTAGTAGGAGCCCACGCTCAACTCCCTTGTACCTGCACAAAGCGATAGCTACTCGCAACCAACGTGATTAGGGGTTGTCAAGCCCTTCACGGTCACTTACGAGAGTGAGATCTGATAGATATAATATTTTTGGTATTTTTGGTATAAATATGCAAAGTAAAAAGTAAAAGCAAAGAAATAGAGCAAAACAAGATTAAAGTGATGGAGATTGATATGATGAGAATAGACCCGGGGGCCATAGGTTTCACTAGTGGCTTCTCTCAAGAGCATAAGTATTCTACGGTGGGTGAACAAATTACTGTTGAGCAATTGATAGAATTGAGCATAGTTATGAGAATATCTAGGCATGATCATGTATATAGGCATCACGTCTGTGACAAGTAGATCGAAACGATTCTGCATCTACTACTATTACTCCACTCATCGACCTCTATCCAGCATGCATCTAGAGTATTAAGTTAAAAACAGAGTAACGCCTTAAGCAAGATGACATGATGTAGAGAGATAAATTCATGCAATATGAAATAAACCCCATCTTGTTATCCTCGATGGCAACTATACAATATGTGCCTTGCTGCCCCTTCTGTCACTGGGTAAGGACACCGCAAGATCGAACCCAAAGCTAAGCACTTCTCCCATGGCAAGAACTACCAATCTAGTTGGCCAAACCAAACGGATAATTCGAAGAGACTTGCAAAGATAACCAATCATACATAAAAGAATTCAGAGAAGATTCAAATATTATTCATAGATAGACTGGATCATAAACCCACAATTCATTGGTCTCAACAAACACACCGCAAAAAGAAGATTACATCGAATAGACCTCCACAAGAGAGGGGGATTACTTTGTATTGAGATTCAAAGAGAGAGAAGAATCCATCTAGCTACTAACTATGGACCCGAAGGTCTGAGGTAAACTACTCACACTTCATCGGAGGGGCTAGGATGATGTAGAAGCCCTCCGTGATGACGGCCCTCTTCCGGCTGAGCTACGGAACAGGCCCCAGATGGGATCTCGTGGATACAAAAAGTTGCGGTGGTGGAATTAGGTTTTTGGCTCCTGTTCTGATAGTTTGGGGGTACGTGTGAATATATAGGAGGAAGAAGTACGCCGGAGGAGCAACGAGGGGTCCACGAGGCAGGGGGCGCGTCCTAGGGGGGCGCCCCCCACCCTCGTGACCGCCTCTTTTGTTGCTTGGAGCAGGGTCCAAGTCTCCTGGATCACGTTCGGTGAGAAAATCACGTTCCCGAAGATTTTATTCCGTTTGGACTCTGTTTGATATTCCGTTTATCCAAAACACTGAAATAGGCAAAAAACAGCAATTCTGGGCTGGGCCTCCGGTTAATAGGTTAGTCCCAAAAATAATATAAAAGTGGAAAATAAAGCCCAATATAGTCCAAAACAGTAGATAATATAGCATGGAGCAATAAAAAATTATAGATACGTTGGAGACGTATCAGGCATCCCCAAGCTTAATTCCTGCTCGTCCTCGAGTAGGTAAATGATAAAAACAGAATTTTTGATGCGGAGTGCTACTTGGAATAATTTCAATGTAAATCTTCTTAATTGTGGTATGAATATTCAGATTAGAAAGATTCAAGACAAAAGTTTATATTGACATAAAAAATAATAATACTTCAAGCATACTAACAAAGCAATTATGTCTTCTCAAAATAACATGGCCAAAGAAAGTTATCCCTACAAAATCATATAGTCTGGCTATGGTCCATCTTCACCACACAAAGTATTTAAATCATGCACAACCCCGATGACAAGCCAAGCAATTGTTTCATACTCTAACTTTTTCAAAACTTTTTCAATCTTCACGCAATACATGAGCGTGAGCCATGGACATAGCACTATAGGTGGAATAGAATGGTGGTTATGGAGAAGACAAAAAGGAGGGGAAGATAGTCTCACATCAACTAGGCGTATCAACGGGCTATGGAGATGCCCATCAATAGATATCAATGTGAGTGAGTAGGGATTGCCATGCAACGGATGCACTAGAGCTATACATGTATGAAAGCTCAACAAAAGAAACTAGTGTGTGTGCATCCAACTTTCTTGCTCATGAAGACTTAGGGCAATTTGAGGAAGCCCATTATCGGAATATACAAGCCAAGTTCTATAATGTAAAATTCCCACTAGTATATGAAAGTGACAACATATGAGACTCTCTATATGAAGAACATGGTGCTACTTTGAAGCACAATATATGAGACTCGCTATATCATGGTGCTACTTTGAAGCACAAGTGTGGAAAAAGGGATAGTAGCATTGCCCCTTTTTATTTATTTTCTTTTCGGGCCTTCTTTTTTTCTTTGGCCTTTCTCTCTTTTTTTGGGACAATGCTCTATTGAATGATGATCATCACACTTTTATTTATTTACAACTCAATGATTACAACTCGATTCTAAAACAAAGTATGACTCTATATGGATGCCTCCGGCGATGTACCGGGATATGCAATGAATCAAGAGTGACAAGTATGAAGAAATTATGAACGGTGGCTTTGCCACAAATACTTATGTCAACTACATGATCATGCTAAGCAATATGACAATGATGAATGTGTCATGATGAACTAGATGGTGGAAAGTTGCATGGCAATATATCTCGGAATGGCTATGGAAATGCCATAATAGGTAGGTATGGTGGCTGTTTTGAGGAAGGTATATGGTAGGTGTATGATACCGGCAAAAAGTGCACAGTATTAGAGAGGCTAGCAAAGGTGGAAGGGTGAGAGTGCGTATAATCCATGGACTCAACATTAGTCATAAAGAACTCATATACTTATTGCAATAATCTAGAAGTTATCAAAGCAAAGTATTACGCGCATGCTCCTAGGGGGATAGATTGGTAGGAAAAGACCACCGCTCGTCCCCGACCGCCACTCATAAGGAAGAAAATCGATAAACAAATCATGCTCCGACTTCGTTACATAACGGTTCACCATACGTGCATGCTACGGGAATCACAAACCTTAACACAAGTATTCTTTAAATTCACAACTACTCAACTAGCATGACTTTAATATTATCACCTCCATATCTCAAAACAATTATCATGCTTCAATCTTTTCTTAGTATTCAACACACTCAAAAGAAAGTTTCACAAATCTTGAATACCAAGCATATTATTATTAAGCAAATTACCATGCTATCAAGAGACTCTCAACTAATTTAAGTGAAGCATGAGAGATCAATAGTTTCTTTAAAACAAATCCACCATTGTGCTCTAAAAGATCTAAGTGATGCACATAGAGCAAAATTATAACACTCAAAAGATATAAGTGAAGCACATAGAGCAAAATTATCTAGCTCAAAAGATATAAGTGAAGCACATAGAGCAAAACTACTTAGCTCAAAAGATATAAGTGAAGCACATAGAGCATTCTATCAAATTTTAATTCATGTATGGCTCTCTCAAAAGGTGTGTACAGAAAGGATGATTGTGGCATACTAAGACACAAAGACACAAATAATACAAGACGCTCCAAGCAAAACACATATCATGTTGGTGAATAAAAATATAGCTCCAAGTAAATTACCGATGGAAGTGGATGAAAGAGGGGATGCCTTCCAGGGCATCCCCAAGCTTTGACTTTTTGGTGTCCTTGGATTATATTGGGGGTGCCATGGGAATCCCCAAGCTTAGAACTTGCCACTCCTTGTTCCATGATCCATCAAAAGAATTCACCCAAAACTTGAAAACTTCACAACACAAAACTCAAAATAGAAAACTCGTGAGCTCCGTTAGCGAAAGAAAACAAAAGACCACTTCAAGGTACTGTAATGAACTCATTATTTATTTATATTGGTGTTAAAACTACTGTATTCCAACTTCTCTATGGATTATAAACTATTTTACTAGCCATAGATTCATCAAAATAAGCAAACAACACACGAAAAACAGAATCTGTCAAAAACAGAACAGTCCGTAGTAATCTGTAGATAGCGCAAGATCTGGAACCCCAAAAATTATAAAATAAATTTCTGGATGTGAGGAATTTATATATTAATTATCTCCAGAAATAATTAACTAAATATCACTCTCCAAATAAAAATTACAGCAGTTCTCGTGATCGCTAAAGTTTCTGTTTTTTACAGAAAGCTCAACAGGACTTCCCCCAAGAATTCCCAACGGTTCTACTTGGCACAAACACTAATTAAACACAAAAAACACAACCAAAACAGAGGCTAAGTAATTTATTTATTACTAAGCAGGAGCAAAAAGCAAGGAATAAAAATAAAATTGGGTTGCCTCCCAACAAGCGCTATCGTTTAACGCTCCTAGCTAGGCATAAAAGCGAGGATAGATCTAGGTATTGCCATCTTTGGTAGGCAATCCATAAGTGGCTCTCATGATAGTTTCATATGGTAATTTTATTTTCTTTCTTGGAAAGTGTTCCATGTCCTTTTTTAATGGAAATTGAAATCTAATATTCCCTTCCTTCATATCAATAATCGCACCAACCGTTCTAAGGAAAGGTCTACCAAGAATAATAGGGAAAGAAGGATTGCAATCTATATCAAGAACAATGAAATCTATGGGCATATAATTCCTATTTGCAACAATAAGAACATCATTAATCCTTCCCATAGATTTCTTAATAGTGGAATCCGCAAGATGCAAGTTTAGAGAGCAATCATCAAAGTTACGGAAATCTAGTAAATCACACAAAGTCTTGGGAATAGTAGAGACACTAGCACCCAAATCACACAAAGCATAAAACTCATGATCTTTAATTTTAATTTTCATAGTTGGTTCCCACTCATCATAGAGTTTTCTAGGGATAGAAACTTTTAACTCAAGTTTTTCTTCATAAGATTGCATCAAGGCATCAACAATATGTTCGGTGAAGGCTTTATTTTGACTATAAGCATGTGGAGAATTTAGCACGGACTGCAACAAGGAAATACAATCAATTAAAGAGCAACTTTCATAATTAAATTCCTTGAAATCCAATATAGTGGGTTTAGCAACATCTAGATTTTTATTTCTTTCAATCCCACTTTCATCAATTTCATCATTAAGATCTAAATACTCTGAATTTTTAGAACGCCTTCTAGGTAAAGGAAGATCATATTCATTTTCATCAAGATTAATATTGCAAAATAAAGATTTAATAGGGGACACATCAATAACTTTTAGATCTTCATCTTGATTTTCATAGGAATTGGAGGAACATGCTTTAATAAAGGCATCTTTGGAAGCACGCATCCTAGCGGTTCTTTCCTTACACTCATCAATTGAAATTCTCATGGCTTTTAGAGACTCATTGATATCATGCTTAGGTAGAATAGATCTAAGTTTCAAAGAATCAACATCAAGAGCAATTCTATCAATGTTCCTAGCCAAATCATCAATCTTAAGCAATTTTTCTTCAATCATAGCATTAAAATTATTTTGCGAAGAAATAAATTATTTAATATTAGATTCAAAATCAGAGGGCATCTTATTATAATTTCCATAAGAGTTATTGTAGGAATTCCCATAATTATTAGAAGGATTACTAGGATATGGCCTAGGATTAAAATTCCCTCTATAAGCGTTGCTAACCAAAATTATTCCTACCAACAAAATTCACATCCATAGATTCATTGTTATTCTAAATCAAAGTAGACAAAGGCATATCATTAGGATCAGAAGAAACACTCTTAGTAGCAAATAATTTCATAAGTTCATCCATCTTTCCACTCAACACATTAATTTCTTCTATCGCATGCACTTTTTTATTAGAACATCTTTCAGTATGCCATTGAGAATAATTAACCATAATATTATCTAGGAGTTTAGTAGCATCTCCTAAAGTGATTTCCATAAAAGTGCCTCCCGCCGCCGAATCTAAAAGATTTCTAGAAGCAAAATTCAATCCGGCATAAAATTTTTGTATAATCATCCACAAATTCAAACCATGAGTAGGGCAATTACGTATCATTAATTTCATTCTCTCCCAAGCTTGTGCAACATGTTCATGATCAAGTTGTTTAAAGTTCATAATATCGTTTCTAAGAGAGATGATCTTAGCGGGAGGAAAATACTTGGAGATAAAAGCATCTTTGCACTTGTTCCATGAATCAATACTATTCTTAGGCAAAGATGAAAACCAAGCTTTAGCACGATCTCTAAGAAAAAAAGGAAATAGCTTCAATTTAACGACATCATTATTGACATCTTTTTTCTTTTGCATATCACATAAATCAACAAAGCTATTAAGATAAGTAGCGGCATCTTCACTAGGAAGGTCGGCAAATTGATCTTTCATAACAAGATTCAACAAAGAAATATTAATTTCACAAGATTCAGCATCGGTAAGAGGAGCAATCAGAGTGCTAAGGAAATCATTATTATTGGTATTGGTGAAGTCACACAATTTAGTAGTATCTTGAGCCATCGTGACAAACAAGCAATCTAACACACGAGCAAACAAAAAGCAACAGGCAAAAAGAGGAAAATAGAGAGGGAGGATAGGGAGAGAGAGAGAGGGCGAATAAAACGGCAAGGGTGAATTGGCGGGAGAGGAAAACGAGAGGCAAATGGCAAATAATGTAATGCGAGAGATATGGATTGCGATGGGTACTTGGTATGTTGACTTTTTGCGTAGACTCCCTGGCAATGGCGCCAGAAATACTTCTTGCTATGTCTTGAGCTTGCGTTGGTTTTTCCCGAAGAGGAAGGGATGATGCAACAGAGTAGCGTAAGTATTTCCCTTAGTTTTTGAGAACCAAGGTATCAATCCAGTAGGAGCCCATGCTCAAGTCCCTCGTACCTGCACAAAGCGATAGCTACTCGCAACCAACGCGATTAGGGGTTGTCAAGCCCTTCATGGTCACTTATGAGAGTGAGATCTGATAGATATAATATTTTTGGTATTTTTGGTATAAAGATGCAAAGTAAAAAGTAAAAGCAAAGTAAAAAGCAAAAACAAGATTAAAGTGATGGAGATTGATATGATGAGAATAGACCCGGGGGCCATAGGTTTCACTAGTGGCTTCTCTCAAGAGCATAAGTATTCTACGGTGGGTGAACAAATTACTGTTGAGCAATTGACAGAATTGAGCATAGTTATGAGAATATCTAGGCATGATCATGTATATAGGCATCACATCCGTGACAAGTAGATCGAAACAATTCTGCATCTACTACTATTACTCCACTCATCGACTGCTATCCAGCATGCATCTAGAGTACTAAGTTAAAAACAGAGTAACGCCTTAAGCAAGATGACATGATGTAGAGAGATAAATTCATGCAATATGAAATAAACCCCATCTTGTTATCCTCGACGGCAACGATACAATACGTGCCTTGCTGCCCCTTCTGTCACTGGGTAAGGACACCACAAGATCGAACCCAAAGCTAAGCACTTCTCCCATGGCAAGAACTACCAATCTAGTTGACCAAACCAAACGGATAATTCGAAGAGACTTGCAAAGATAACCAATCATACATAAAAGAATTCAGAGAAGATTCAAATATTATTCATAGATAGACTGGATCATAAACCCACAATTCATCGGTCTCAAAAAACACACCGCAAAAAGAAGATTACATCGAATAGATCTCCACAAGAGAGGGGGAGAACTTTGTATTGAGATTCAAAGAGAGAGAAGAAGCCATCTAGCTACTAACTATGGACCCGAAGGTCTAAGGTAAACTACTCACACTTCATCGGAGGGGCTAGGATGATGTAGAAGCCCTCCGTGATGATGGCCCTCTTCCGGCGGAGCTCCGAAATAGGCCCCAAGATGGGATCTCGTGGATATAGAAAGTTGCGGCGGTGGAATTAGGTTTTTGGCTCCTGTTCTGATCGTTTGGGGGTATGTGTGTATATATAGGAGGAAGAAGTACGCCGGAGGAGCAATGAGGGGCCCACGAGGCAGGGGGCGCGCCCTAGGGGGGCGCCCCCACCCTCGTGACCGCCTCTTTTGTTCCTTGGAGCAGGGTCCAAGTCTCCTGGATCACGTTCGGTGAGAAAATCACGTTCCCGAAGATTTTTATTCCATTTGGACTCCATTTGATATTCCGTTTATCCGAAACACTGAAATAGGCAAAAAACAGCAATTCTGGGCTGGGCCTCCGATTAATAGGTTAGTCCCAAAAATAATATAAAAGTGGAAAATAAAGCCCAATAAACAAAACAGTAGATAATATAGCATGGAGCAATCAAAAATTATAGATACGTTGGAGACGTATCACTAATGCATAGTGAAAACTGGGTATTGAAGATTATGATCAAAGTGTGAACTTGCCTTGCTGACGATCGTTGAACTCTAAAGATTCGTAGTAGCAAGCTTCGCACTCCGGATGATTTAGCGTAAGCAAGCAATAACATACATAAGCATATAAGCAAAGATCCAAAAAGAAAACAAATGAAAGACTCGGAAAAATCCAAAACAACCAAATAAAGTTTCTGTACATAACATAATTTTTACAATAACAAAAATATGTGTGTTTGGGTCTAACAGAAAGTACACATTACGAGCTTTGATTTGCAAAAAGAATCACCTAAAATGGAGTTACGAAACTCGAGTTACGGCCTAACGAAGTTTGAATTCAGATCTGTTTGAATTCAAAATTTAAAATTTTCAAAAATGTTTTTCGTGTGATTCTCTGGATAGAGGATATTTCTATGAAACCGTAAAAAAAGAATCAACTAAAACGGATCTATAGATTAAAAGATATGAATTTATGAAGATTGGGCATTTTTCTGGAAATTAATTATGGGATTCAATATGAGCTGCCACGTGGCGTGCTGTGATTGGCTACGCATGTTTGCTGCCAGCGGATGGCCGATCCATAACTGATCGTGGTGGCTAAAAAAATAAAACAGTAGCCGGTTTGATCTAAGCCGCAGAAAACCGATCTAATTAAGAAAAACTGAAACGTTTTTGAACTAAAGCGAACGGATGCTCGTTCAACTTACAAAGAAGAACGAGTTGGGGAGGCGCTCAGGCTCCGGCGATCACGGACGTCGCGGACGGCGCGCCCTGACTGCGAAAACATGGCATACCCATATCAAAAAGGTTCTACAAGATGAAGCAAGAAGGAAGGGAGAAGAATGGGGTCTAGGTACCTCAGACGACGCCGGTTTCGTCTGAAAAATAGCCGTTGCGGACGGCGCTCCGGCGAGGAATTGATGGGAAACGAGGGGGAAATAACTCCCACTGGGAGGGGGCTTCGGTCTAGGAGGTAATGGGGAAGGGGTGGGAGCTTTTATAGGTGTCAGGGGAGTCTATACAACGAGATCCACCGCGAGCTTAGTGCAACCATTAATGGTTGTTTGTGCAAGAACGTTTCCGGATCAGTTCGGCGATTTAAGACAATAATGTTGGGTTTTAATTCTCTGAATGGGTTCAACTTACATTCCTGTGTAAGTTTTGTGTTGGTGGAGAGTCGAAAGGGTGAAAGAATTTAGTGGGAGGAGGAGAGGAAGAGGTGGTGCCATGGCTGTTGCTAAGGAAGAGGTGGAGGCGTTCATGTTCCTATAACAAGGAGAGGAGGGAGATGGCCATCAGTTGGGCTGGAAGATATGGGCCTTAGTGAGAAAAGTGGCCTATGGCTGAGTGTTTTTTTTGAACGTTTTTTTAACAGAAGCAAAGAAACACCGAAAATACAAATAAAAGTTAGCTGAAAAATCCCAGAAAATTCACATAGTTATATGGTCTTATATATGACCTAGTGAACTTTTATCTGGCCTAAAATGCAAGTTTTCAAAATTAAACTTTTTGCTATGCTAATAAAATAAATTGCAAATAAAACTCAACAAATATATTTTGGTTCCAAATTCAATTTCCAATATTTTCTTTTCTGATTTTGAAGAAGTCATTTTATCTTCTCTCTTTATTTTATTTTTGATATAATGGAAATGATTTTTTTGATGAAACCAAATTTGATCCAAACTCCCAACTTTGAAAAAAAATTCAAAATTGGTTTTTAGGGAAACTTCCAACTCTCTCTTTTGGTCCTTGAGTTGCTCAAAGTTCCTTGGATCAAAAATCAAATAAAACAAATAGGGAAAAATGCATAAATCATGGATGCATATGAATGATCTATTATAAACATCCAAATTGAAAATTGGGATGTTACAAGTCATAAAGAACTCACATACTTATTACAAAAATCTACAGGTCATCAAAAACCAAGCATTACGTGCATGCTCCTAGGGGGATAGATTGGCAGGAAAAGACCATCGCTCGTCCCTGACCGCAACTCATAAGGAAGACAATCAAATAACACCTCATGTTTCAAATGTGTTACACAACGGTCACCATACGTGCATGCTACGGGACTTGCAAACTTCAACGCAAGTATTTCTCAAATTCACAACTACTCAACTAGAACACTCTAATATTACCACCTTTAAATCTCAGAACAATTATCAAGTATCAAACTTCTCCTAGTGCTCAATGCACTTTTTTTTTGAAAGTTTTTATTATCCCGATCTTGGATGCCTATCATATTAGGACTAAATTCATAACCAAAGAAAATTACCATGCTGTTCTAAGGGACTCTCAAAATAATTTAAGTGAAGCATGAGAGATCAATAATTTCTATAAAATAAAACCACCACCGTGCTCTAAAAGATATAAGCGAAGCACTAGAGCAAAATTATCTAGCTCAAAAGGTATAGGTGAAGTACATAGAGTATTCTAATAAACTTTGATTCATGTGTGTCTCTCCCAAAAGGTGTGTACAGCAAGGATGATTGTGGTAAACTAAAAATCAAAGACTCAAATCATACAAGACGCTCCAAGCAAAACACATATCATGTGGTGAATAAAAATTATAGCTCCAAGTAAAGTTACCGAAGGACGAAGACGAAAGAGGGGATGCCTTCCGGGGCATCCCCAAGCTTAGGCTTTTGGTTGTCCTTGGAATTTACCTTGGGGTGCCTTGGGCATCCCCAAGCTTAGGCTCTTGTTTCTCTTTGTTCCATAATCCATCAAATCTTTACCCAAAACTACTTGAAAACTTCACAACACAAAACTTAAAAGAAAATCTCATGAGCTCCGTTAGTAAAAGAAAACAAACCACCACTTCAAGGTACCGTTATGAACTCATTCTTTATTTATATTAGTGTTAAACCTACTGTATTCCAACTTTTCTATGGTTCATAAACTCTATTACTAGCCATAGATTCATCAAAATAAGCAAACAGCACACGAAAAACAGAATCTGTCAAAAACAGAATAGTCTGTAGAAATCTATAGGTTTCGAATACTTATGGAACCCCAAAAATTCTAAAATAAATTTCTGGGCATGAGGAATTTATCTATTAATCATCTTCAAAAATAATTAACTCAATAGCACTCTCCAGTAAAAAATGGCAGCAAATATCGTGAGCGCTAAAGTTTCTGTTTTTTACAGCTAGATCGCAAAGACTTTCCCCAAGTCTTCCCAAAGGTTGTACTTGGCACAAACACTAATTAAAAGCATAAAACTACATCTAAACAGAGACTAGATGAATTATTTATTACTAACATAACCAAAAAGCAAAGAACAAAAATAAATTGGGTTGCCTCCCAACAAGCGCTATCGTTTAACGCCCCTAGCTAGGCATAACAGCAAGGATAGATATAGTATTGTCATCTTTGGTATGCAATCCATAAGTGGCCCTCATAATAGATTCATAAGGTAATTTTATTTTATTTCTAGGAAAGTGTTCCATTCCCTTCCTTAACGGAAATTGGAACCTAATATTCCCTTCTTTCATATCAATAATTGCACCAATCGTTCTAAGGAAAGGTCTACCAAGAATAATAGGACATGAAGGATTGCAATCAATATCAAGAACAATGAAATCTACGGGCACATAATTCCTATTTTCAACAATCAAAACATCATTAATTCTTCCCATAGGTTTCTTAATGGTGGAATCCACAAGATGCAAGTTTAAAGAACAATCATCAAATTCACAGAAACCTAGCAAATCACACAAAGTTTTAGGAATCGTGGAAACACTAGCACCCAAATCACATAAAGCAAAGCATTCATGATATTTAATTTTAATTTTAATAGTAGGTTCCCACTCATCATAAAGTTTTCTTGGGATAGAAACCTCCAATTCAAGCTTTTCATCATAAGATTGCATTAAAGCATTAACGATATGTTTAGTAAAAGCTTTATTTTGGCTATAAGCATGCAGAGAATTTAGCACGGATTGCAGCAAGGAAATACAATCTATCAAAGAGCAATTATAACAATTAAATTCCTTGAAATCCAAGATAGTGGGTTCATTCCTATGTAAAGTTTTGACCTCTGCAATCCCACTTTTATCAATTTTTGCATCAAGATCTAAAAACTCCGAATCATTGGGACGCCTTCTAACTAAAGTTGACTCATCTCCAGTCCCATCATTATCAAGATTCATATTGCAAATCAAAGATTTAATAGGAGACACATCAATCACTTTTAGATCTTCATCATTATTATCATCAAGACTAGAAGAACACGCTTTTATAAAGCATTCTTTTTTAGCACACATCCTAGCGGTTCTTTATTTGCAATCATCAATGGAAATTATCATAGCTTTGAGAGACTCATTGATATCATGCTTAGGTGGAATAGATCTAAGTTTCAAAGAATCAACATCAAGAGAAATTCTATCCACATTCCTAGCCAACTCATCAATCTTAGAAATTTTTTCTTCAATCAAAGCATTGAAATTCTTTTGCGAACTAATAAATTATTTAATATTAGATTCAAAATAAGAGGGAATCTTATTATAATTTCCATAAGAGTTATTGTAGGAATTCCCATAATTATTAGAAGGATTACTAGGATATGGCCTAGGATTAAAATTACCTCTATACGCGTTATTACCAAAATTGTTCCTACCAACAAAATTCACATCCATAGATTCATTCTTATTCTCAATCAAAGTAGACAAAGGCATATCATTAGGATCAGAAGGGACACTCTTATTAGCTAACAATTTCATAAGATCATCCATTTTTCCACTCAAAACATTGATTTCTTCTATAGCATGCACCTTTTTATTAGTAGATCTATTAGTATGCCATTGAGAATAATTAACCATAATATTATCTAGGAGTTTAGTAGCTTCTCCTAAAGTGATTTCCATAAAAGTGCCTCCCGCGGCCGAATCTAAAAGATTTCTAGAAGCAAAGTTCAATCCGGCATAATTTTTTTGTATAATCATCCAAAGATTCAAACCATGTGTAGGGAAATTACGTATCATTAATTTCATCCTCTCCCAAGCTTGTGCAACATGTTCATGATCATGTTGCTTAAAATTCATAATATCGTTTCTAAGAGTGATGATCTTAGCTGCAGGAAAATACTTAGAGATAAAGTCATCTTTGCACTTATTCCATGAATCGATACAATTTTTAGGCAAAGACGAAAACCAAGTTTTAGCACAATCTCTAAGCGAAAACGAGAATAGCTTCAATTTAACAATATCATTATCCACATCTTTCTTCTTTTGCATATCACACAAATCAACAAAGTTGTTTAGAAGGGTAGCAACATCTTCACTAGGAAGGCCGGAAAATGGATCTTTCATGACAAGATTCAGCAAAGCAACATTAATTTCACAAGATTCAGCATCGGTAAGAGGAGCAATTGGAGTGCTAATAAAATCATTATTGTTGGTATTGGAAAAATCACACAATTTAGTATTATCTTGAGCCATCGTGACAAGCAATCCAACACACAATCAAGCAAGAGGCAAACAAAAAGAGGCAAGCAGAAAAGAGGGTGAATAAAATGTCAAGGGTGAAGTGGGGGAGAGGAAAACGAGAGGCAAATGGCAAATAATGTAATGCGAGGGATAAGAGTTTATGATGGGTACTTGGTATGTCTTGACTTTTGCGTAGACTCCCCGGCAACGGCGCCAGAAATTCTTCTTGCTACCTCTTGAGCACTGCGTTGGTTTTCCCTTGAAGAGGAAAGAGTGATGTAGCAAAGTAGCGTAAGTATTTCCCTCAGTTTTTGAGAACCAAGGTATGAATCTAGTAGGAGGCCACACGCAAGTCCCTCGTACCTACACAAACAAATAAGAACCTCGCAACCAACGCGAAAAAGGGGTTGTCAATCCCTTCACGGTCACTTTATGAGAGTGAGATTTGATAGAGATGATAAAATAATACTTTTGGTATTTTTATGATAAAGATTAAAAGTAAAGATTGCAAGATAAATGGTAATAGAAATAGCTTGTTGACGGAAGATTAATATGATGGAGAATAGACTCGGGGGGCATAGGTTTCACTAGTGGCTTCTCTCAAGATAGCATAAGTATTACAGTGGGTGAACAAATTACTGTCGAGCAATTAAGAGAAAAGCGAATAATTATGAGAATATCTAGGCATGATCATGTATATAGGCATCACGTTCGTGACAAGTGGACCGACTCCTGCCTGCATCTACTACTATTACTCCACACATCGACCACTATCCAACATGCATCTAGAGTATTAAGTTCATAAGAACAGAGTAACGCATTAGGTAAGATGACATGATGTAGAGGGATAAACTCAAGCAATATGATATAAACCCCATCTTTTTATCCTCGATGGCAACAATGCAATGTGTGTCGTTTCCCTTTTTGTCACTGGGATCGAGCACCGCAAGATTGAACCCAAAGCTAAGCACTTCTCCCATTGCAAGAAAGATCAATCTAGTAGGCCAAACCAAACTGATAATTCGAAGAGACTTGCAAAGATAACCAGTCATACATAAAAGATTTCAGAGAAGAATCAAATATTGTTCATAGATAGACTTGATCATAAACCCACAATTCGTCGGATCTCAACAAACACACTGCAAAAAAAGTTACATCGAATAGATCTCCAAGAAGATTGAGGAGAACTTTGTATTGAGATTCAAAGAGAGAGAAGAAGCCATCTAGCTAATAACTATGGACCCAAAGGTCTGAAGTAAACTACTCACACATCATCGGAGGGGCCATGGAGTTGATGTAGAGGCCCTCCGTGATCGATGCCCCCTCCAACGGAGCTCCGGAAAAGGCCCCAAGATGGGATCTCTTGGGTACATAAGGTTGCGGTGGTGGAAATAGGGTTTCGTGGTGCTCCTGGATGTTTTCAGGGTATATGAGTATATATAGGAGGAACAAGTAGGCCGGCTGAGGCATGAGGGGGGAGGGCGCGCCCCCTGCCTCGTGGACTCCTCGTTTGTTTCTTGACATCCACTCCAAGTCCTGTGGATCATGTTTGTTCCCAAAATCACGTTCTCGAAGGTTTCATTCCGTTTGGATTCCGTTTGGTATTCATTTTCTGCGAAACACTGAAATAGGCAAAAAAACAATTTGAACTGGGCCTTCGGTTAATAGGTTAGTCCCAAAAATAATACAGAAGTGTAAAATAAAGCCCATTAACATCCAAAACAGATAATATAATAGCATGGAACAAACAAAAATTATAGATACGATGGAGACGTATCACAAAGCAACTTGGAGAAGGCTAGAAATCAAGATTTATGTGGTTGAAATGGAATATCTTGACCTCAACACAAGTGTAGGTGGTTCTCTCTCAGGAAATGTATGATGGAAGTGTAGACCTGTTCTGATGGCTCTCTCCACGAATGAAGAGTGGGTGGACGGGTATATATAGCCTCCACACAAAATCTAACCGTTACACACAATTTACTAAACTCGGTGGGACCGAATCAGAAAACTCGGTCAGACCGATTCTGTTCAAAATGTGAACGTTAGGATTTTCGGTCGGACCGACATGTCAAATCAGTGGGACCGATTTCATTAGGGTTAGGGCATAACATAATCTCAATGAGACCGCTTATGCACACTCGACGGGACCAATTTTGGTAATAAGCAAACAGAGAGTTGGTCATGCAAACACGGTGGGACCGATTCGCTCGTGTCGGTTGGACCGAAACGTTACGAAGGGGAAACGGAGAGTTTGCATTGTGAACTTGGTGGGACCGATCGCTCATCTCGGTTAGACCGAAATGTTACGAAGGGAAACAGAGAGTTTGCAATCCCATCTCGGTGAGACCGAGATCCCTATCGGTGGAAGTGAAGTGACTAGGGTTTTGTGGCAGTGGCTATGTCAACTGAAATCGGTGGCGCCGGATGGAAAGTTTCGGTGGGGCCAAGTTTGACATTTGGTTTGGGACATATGTGGATATGAGAAAGTGGTTGAGGATTTTGGAGCATATCACTAAGCATTTTGAGCAAGTAACCCATTAAGCAACACCTCACCCCCTTTTAATAGTATTGGCTTTTCCTATGGACTCAATGTGATCTTGGATCACTAAAAGGTAAAATGTAGAGTCTTGAGCTTTAGAGCTTGAGCCAATATTTTGTCCTTAGCATTTTGAGGGGTCCACATTTATAATCCATGCCATGCCAATCTTGAGCTTTCCTAAAAAAATTATCTTGAAATAGTATTAGCTCAATGAGCTATATGTTGTTAGGAATTACCAAAACACTACAAAAAAGACACATCCATGACATTTTGGGAATAACAATTTTTTTCTGTCATACATATGACACTTCTATGATGATAATTGTGACAAAACACGGTATCATCATAGATGTGGTGGGCTCCTACTTCTATGACAAAAAATCATGACAGAAAATGGGCTTTTCGTCCTGGGCGGGCCAGAGACGCAGCTGCATGACATTCTTTGGGCCGTCCATGACAGAAAAAATCGTGGCATAAGCGAGGGGAGGAAAATTTCGGGGAGTTCCCGGTTACGGTGGGAGGTCGGGGGCCGAGCAATGCATGTTTCTCTCGTACACGTATGCGCATGTGTGTGAGGCGTTGGCTCTAACTGAACCTGAGCGAGGCGTTGGGCTCTAACTGAACCCGAGCGATTGCACTGCAGGCTATGCGTTACTGAACCCGAGTGATCGATCGATGGTTGTTAACTGAACTCGATCGAATGATTCCTTCACTACTGCTGCTAACTGGAGCCGGTCGATTGGATGAACAGTGAGCATTGCGGTGGGGGTTTGGATGAACAGTGAGCGGTGGCGTTGCCTCTGGATGAACAGGACCCCGTGGTGTGGAGGGCTGGATGAACAGTAGAGGTGGAGGGGTGCCCGTGGAGGGGTGGTTGAACAGGACCCCGTGGTGTGGAGGGCTGGATGAACAGTAGACGGTGGAGGGGTGCCCGTGGAGGGGTGGTTGAACAATAGCTGGTGGAGTAGCATGCGGTGCAGGCTGGATGAACAGGAGCCCGTGGAGGCTAGAGAAGGTCGACGGTAGCCCGTGGAGGCTGGAGGAGGTCGACGGTGGAGATGAACAGTATCTCGTGGAGTCCCGTTTTGCGGTACACCACACCCCTCCCGATGAACAGGACCCCTGTTTCAACCGTAGGAGGTACGTTTCGTCCGTTTTGCGGTACGCCACACCCCTCTCGATCAACACGACCCCCGTTTCGACCATAGGAGGTCCATTTCCTCCGTTTTGCGGTACGCCACACCCCTCCCGATCAACAGGACCCCCGTTTCGACTTTAGGAGGTCTGTTTCCTCCGCTCTGCGGTACGCCAGGCCTCGTTTCCATCGCCTATTCCGTCCAAGCCCTCCCCATGAACACGACCACGCATTCCGTTCCGACCCAGCCGGTTGGCTCCCACGCGTTCCGTTGCCTCCCGATGAACACGGCACATTCTGTTGCCTCCCCATGAACACGACGCATTTCGTTGCCTCTCCATGAACATGACGACGATGCTGTTTCTCCGTTCCGACCCAGCCATGTACACGAGCCCTGGCCATACGTATGCGCGAGTAGGCGTTCGAGACTCCGCCCGTATGTACACATACGTGGCCGTATTTTCTTTCATGCACCCTGGCCGCTGTACGTACGTGTACATGCTACATGCGCCCCTCTACTACGACACGTGCGTGCCTCTACTACGACACATGTGCGCCTCTACATCGACCAGTATGTACGTACACGTTCGCGACCAGAATGACAACGCTACGTACACTTCGACCAGGTGGGTCCCGACTGTCAGGCACTTCCTTGCGTGCGAGGATGTAGCTGGTGGGTCCGAGCCGTCAGGGGGCGAATCATTTTGTTTTTTTTGCCCGGACGCACTTCCTTGCGTGCGAAGGTGTAGCTGGTGGGTCCCAGCAGTCAGGAGGAAACGTTTTTTTCGTGAAATACGGTGGCCTGTCCGGTGGGTCCCTGCTGTCAGGTGGAGGAATAATTATTTTGCACATAATAAGGAGGCACTTCCTTGCTGCGGCCGTGGACCCAGCTGTCGGCCTCTCCATGTACAGTCCACGTCCGATGGAAGCCGTTCCTTGACCATGTTGACCACGCCACGCCGAGAGCACCAGGGCGGTGGACGACGGCGAGGCCTAGGAAGGGGATGACGCGGAGCCGGGGAAGACATGGCAGTGGATGCCCATGCGTAGAGGAGTATGAGGGTTCATTGGTTCGCTGCGGTGTGAGGCTGCCGTCACCGCAGAATAACAGGGGGTGTGGGTGAGTAGAGGGATGGCCTGGCCAGCGGTGGGACTAGTAGGGGGTGGTGAGGCCTCCGCCGCATCGCAGTCAGCCACGGGAGGCAGGAGCATGAGGCACAGCCGGCGCTGGTTTGGGCGGCTGGAGTAAGAAGACCAGAGGTTGAAGAAGCACTACGGCCGTTGGATGGACATCGTACAATCACTGGAGCTAGAATCATGCATATTGACTAAGTTGACAAAGCCCTTCGTCCCCGTCAACTTAGTAGGCCCACAAGTTAGCCTACCATTATACTGGGTCCTAGCTAACAGGGGGGAGTATTCATTTTTTTGTGCGTAATAAGGAGGCACTTCCTTGCGTGCGAAGATATAGCTGGTGGGTCCGAGCTGTCAGCGGCGGTAACTTTTTTTCGCAAAATACAGAGGCCCTTTCGGTGGGTCCCCGATCTCAAGTGGATGAATCATTATTTTGCGCGTAATAAGGAGGCATTTCCTTGTGTGCAACCGTGGACCCAGCTGTCGGCCTCTCCATGTACAGTCCACTTCAGATGCATGTCGGTCGTTGACCACGTTGACCAGGCCGTGCCGAGAGCACCAGGGCGGTGGACGACGGCGAGGCCTAGGAAGGGAACGACACGGAGGCAGGGAAGACTCGGCAGTTGTTTCCCACGCGAAGGGGAGTACGACTATATGAGGGTTTACTGGTTCGTCCGCCGTCGCTGGAGAATAACAGCAGGTGTGGGTGAGTAGAGGGATGGCTAGGCCAGCGATGGGACTATGGTGGGGCGGTGAGGCCTACGCGGCAACAGAGCCGGCCGTGGGGAGGAGGGAGCAGGCAGTCCCGCCGGAGCTTGTTTGAGTGGCTGGAGCAGGAAGAGCAGAGATTGAAGAAGCACGACGGCCGTTGGATGGACATCGTACGGTCACTGGAGCTAGAATCGTTCATATTGACTAAGTTGACAAAGCCCTCCGTCCCTGTCAACTTAGTAGGCCCACAAGTCAGCCTCCCACCATGGTGGGCCCAGCTAGCAGGGGGAGTATTTATTTTTCTGTGCGTAATAAGGAGGCACTTCCGGTGGGTCCGAGCTGACAGCGGGGGGAACGTTTTTTTCGCGAAATACGGTGGTCCGTCCGGTGGGTCCCAGCAGTCAAGGGCAAACGTTTTTTTTCACGAAATACGGTGGCCTGTCCGGTGGGTCCCAGCAGTCAGGGGGGAAACATTTTTTCCATGAAATACTGGTGGCCCGTCCGGTGGGTCCCTGCTGTCAGGTGTAGGAATAATTATTTTGCGTGTAATAAGGAGGCACTTCCTTGCGGCTGCCGTGGACCCAGCTGTTAGCCTCTCCACGTACAATACTCTTCCGATGGAAGTCGGTCGTTGACCACATTGACCACGCCGCGCCGAGAGCACCACGGCGGTGGACGACGGCGAGGCCTAGGAAGGGGACGACACGGAGCCGGGGAAGACGCGGCAGTGGATGCCCACGCGGAGAGGAGTACAAGGGTTCACTAGTTCGGCTGCGGTGTGAGGCTGCCGTCGCCGCAGAATAACAGGGGGAGTGGGTGAGTGGAGGGATGGCCTGGCCAGCGGTGGGAGTAGTATGGGGACGGTGAGGCCTCCGCAGCAGCACAGCCGTCCACGGGAGGCAGGAGCATGCGGCACGACCGACGCTGCTTTGGGCGGCTGGGGCAAGAAGACCAGAGGTTGAAGAAGCACTACGGCCGTTGGATGGACATCGTTTACCATGCCGCGTCGAGAGCACCAGGGCGGTGGACAACGGCGAGGCCTACGAAGGGAACGACACGGAGCCGGGGAAGACACGGCAGTGGCTGCCCATGCGGTGGAGAGTATGAGGGTTGACTGGTTCGGCTGCCGTCGCCGGAAAATAACAGGAGGTGTGGGTGAGTAGAGGGATAGATAGGCCAGGGATGCGAGTATGATGGGGCCGTGAGGCCTGCCTGGCAGCACTGCCGTCCACAGGAGGCGGGAGCAGGCGGTTCCGACGGCGCTGGTTTGGGTGGCTGGGGCAGGAAGATCAGAGACTGAAGAAGCACGATTGCCGTTAGATTGACATCTAACGGTCTGATGCTGGTAGAGTCGATTGTTTCTAAGTTTCTTTTTTGAGAAACCTTGTGTACGCATGAACTTAGTAGGCCCACAAGTCAGCCTCCAAATCTGTGGCAGACAACATAAAGCCCATTTGCTATTTTTTATAATTTGCAGCCCATTTGTTAATTCTTAAGTAATTTATTACAGCCCATTTTCTGCCCAGGAACACGGTCAAAAAGGTCAACCTTATTTTGCATATTTTGGTGGAGTACGAACTATTGTAATCCCAAAATGATAAACATTTTTTAAGAACTTATTGATTTGCCAAAAAATCATTTTGTTTTTGTAAGCAAATAAGACGTGGGACAATTGAGTTGGTTTAAGGGAAAACCAGTGGTAAAAAATCAGCGCCGGGTGGGAAAAACAGCAAAAATAAGGATGTAAATATGAAGAGGGAATTTTATGTGTTTTTAATATAATGATACATGTATATGAACTAGTAAAACTATAGGTAGAGATTAGAAAACGGATGTAGGACATGTGTTTCAAGAGGATAATAGAACTGGGCTGTGTGTTTGATTCAATAAAAAAAACTGCCTGCGGATGTTGTAAGACAAAATATAACTAACGCTGATGGGCCAGAGGCCAGTAGATACCTGCTGGCTCTTTGTGCCCCGTTGTCGTCATGGGCTGGGCCTGTTAAAAACAAAACCAACCCTGGGCAGTCTACAGCCCAGTTGAAACTTGCTCGACCTAAAAAAACAATATACGTGCTCAATAAATGAGAGAATTCTGCAAGTACAGACTGATAACTGGGATGCAGCACGGATATTGTTTTTTATCGTGATAATAAGTGCATGCACTTGTTTGAAGAAATTGGAGAACTGGGAATTCGAACGGCGGGTGCTTATGCTACCCATCAAATAAAAATCAGGTGCCTAAAAATTCATTTCGAAACAAATGATTCAGCTTTATATCCACGTCGACCCTCAGCATGATGGTTGGAAGAAAATGCAAGTTCATACCAAAAGATCGTTAACAATAATACCAACTTGCGGACGACAAGGTAGTACAACTACCAATACCAAACTAACTTATAATCTTTTTACTCCTGGCCCTAGTGTTTGTCTGGTAGAAAATCTTGCAGAGGACCAGCTCCCGCTCCTTCTCTTGCTCTAGGTCCCTGAGGTGGTACTGTGCATCACCCAGTTGGTCCTCTGCTGGTCGAAGTTCTTGTTGGTGTGCAGCACCAGAACCTTTTTTGCTGCCCTTCTGTCGGCCATTGACCATCACCGGCAAGGTATTGCCGGTCTTGTGCCACATCGCGTGCATGCCGCACTCCGACTGTATCTTGCGACGCGTCCACGTGCCCCTTTTGAACACCCTGGAATTGTGTTGGATGAAATGCTTCCTTAGGCCACTCAGTGTGATACCTGCAATATTGTGGAATACATGTTTTAGTGTACCTAGTTGGCATTTTCATAACATCTTTGGCATGTTGCAGTCACTTGTTTCACTTTTTATTAACTATCAAATTGTAATTGCTTCACCAGGTCTGCGTCTAAAAAGAAAAATAGAGCTATAAACAAAGGAATATGTTTGTGCAAGTAGACGGCCGATCGGTGTCTTACCTGGAAGTTTCTCAGGTTGGGTGTAGCATATGCCGTGCTCGCTATCGATGGTTGGTATGAACAAATCGATGAGAGACTGAAATCTCGCGCTGTCAGCACTCACTTTGGCCTCAAGGTGCTCGATCGGCTCCTGATCCGTGGGATCGAACTTCTTCAACTTGCATCGGTAATTCCAGTTATATGGTACTCAATGTATGATCAATCGACTGTTTTAAGTGAATGATGAAAGATTTCGACAGATAAGTGGTACTCCAAATCTGAAGTCCAGAATACCCAAACACGCCGCCAGGATTCTTGTGTCACCTCACACGCAGCATGTTGTCACGTCAGTTCAATGTGTGGACATGATGAATAATTTGACCGACGTATACTAGTACTGCTACTGTACTACTTACTAGCCGTATTTAGTGTCACAATTTATACATAGGTTTAACTAACAAGTATGCACTTGAAGCCTAACTGATATATATATATATATATATATATATATATATATATATATATATATATATATATATATATATATAGCTTCTGCACAGCATCTCCATCATCATTATCAGTACATCCTACGCAGGTGAGTTAGGATGCACTTGATCCCAGGAAGGTATCTATCCTTCAAACTAGAGGAGTGCTTCAAACTAACAATAGTACATAATATCCAACAAAAGAGGGTCGTGCTACAGCAGCAGAATACATGGCTCAGTCTAGATATCAGCATGAATCAAGTTGTGCATATTTGCTGTTGGCATGAACCACATCGCCGCATGTCGGGTTTGCAAAAGCCATCCATCGCATGGAAGCTTGATGCCTTTCACACACTGAAGATTATCTAGCAACAAGCTATGTCAACGAATCTCTGGATATGGTGATTCATGAAACACATTGTATGATGTGTAAACACAGCCCCCCCTCGCGAATGGAAGTTTCATAGCACAGTAATCATCACCGGTGATATGATCGATGATTGGTTGGATGATCGGATAATTGAGCCAGAGGAACAAGGAGTGGTTGCCGAGGCTGTAAACCCGCCTCCAGTTGAATACGCCTGGCCCAACGGAGCTGGGATCTTTCTTGAACACGAAGCAGCCATAGCCATCAATGTCACGAATGCCCCATGCATTGTACTGCATGTGGTTTGATGTAATGGTTTGGTCAATTTGGTACGTGCGAATGAGCATCAAATGACCGACGTCAGCTGAACGAGCGATAAACCACCACCCATTGGCTGGTATGATTCCAGGTCCTGGAATCATGAAGGCCAGCGCATTTGCGTCTGTTGCAACAATTCAAATTGGAGACCAAAAGGACAAAAATAAACAATCATGTTCAGAGTATGTGTGGAATTAAGATTATTATAACAGTGACACATATCATAGACAGATAATTGCAATGTCGTGGTCATAATCATACCCCAAGTTAAAAAATAAGCCAATGGCTTTCATATTCTAGCAATATGTCATGGTTCAAACATCATGCAACAATGAGAGGAAAACAGCTATGACAGCGCCTACTCATATTCTACCATAGCACTTACTACTACTGTTCTCATATCAACTCTAAACAATAACATGCGTTGTTATAAAAATCTTGTAAACGAGAGTAACATATAGCAATCATGATGTTATGCTCATAATATGTATTCTAACAATCATTAGATGCCAATTGTTCTCATATCAACTCTAACAATAACATGTGTGGTCATAAAAATCTAGGAAATGAGAGGAACATATAGCAATGATGTGGTTATAGACATGCTATGCATTCTAAATTTGTAACAAATGAACAGGTAGTCGTATTCATAAGGTAAAGATGAGATGAGATAGAACAATTACACGACGATAGATTCCGCTAGTATAGGCAGCCAATCTGTGCGTCGACCGTGTAAACGATGCCATCGTGCACTATAGCATCAGACAGAAATGTTGCCTCAACAGGATTGATGATGAGCCATAACCATGTATGGCGACTGGATTCCAGATAGACTAATCCCATGTTGAACAAGGAAATGAGCTTGTAATCCATATAGTCTTCTGATGGTGTGGGCACTTTGTAGATTACAACTTTCTGCAAACAGAGGTCGAGCCAAAAGCTTGACGCGTCTCGTGCGTAGTAGGCAGGAGTGTCCGGCGGGCCGCGAGGCTTGATGGTGGCAGTATCCAACATGGAAGGGTGATCTCTCGCTGGGTGTAGATATCCACCAAATGCCACGGACTACCGGTGTGGTGATGAGGACGATCCAGTTGGTCTTCATGCCCGCCCAGTAGTGGCCGTGCATGAAGGACAGGTGGACGGGTAGTGGTAGCATGTCGAGGGGCACCACGGCAACCTCCGTAGGATGGTCAAGTCGGTGTCTGGGCCACCTGCGAGGATCGGGCATCAGCAAGCAGGGTGTCTTGAAAAGAGCCGGCCGGTTGCAGACGAGTAAACGATACAAAGACACCGAGCATGCGGCCAGACAGACGGTGCTGACTCGGTCCATACGACTACAGATCTGCTCCAAGAGAACATCGGGGAGGGAATTCCAATTGCGGCTCTGCGTGTCAGTCGGTTCTGCTATTAGGGTTTTCGATGCCTGCGAGCTAGCGGGGAAGTGGATTTGGGCGGGCGAGCAAAGAAGCTTCTCCTCCTGTGGCCGAGCAGTGAGCGGGGGGATATGGTACGCGTGAGCTACCAAGGAAGATGGTGCAGGCGGGCGAGCAGTGAGCGGGGGTAAATGGTGTGCGACCGACGATGGGGAAGAGAGGAGGAGGAAGAAGAGATGGCAGTACTGGGTAAGGCTGATTTAGTAACACCAACACGCTGGTTTAGCTTATTAATTATGTGTCCCATCTATTGCAGCGTGTATTGTCACTTCACTGCGAAGACTAGTTGAATAGTTCTCTCTGACCGAGATGGGGAATAATGGATCGCGAGGACTTCCTTTCTACAGTATCTCTATGGCTCTACGCTCACTTCACTCATTTTGCTCCGTACCTAGTCACTTGTTGAAATCTGTAGAAAGACAAATACTCCGTATTTGGGAACAGAGGGAGGCTTTTACTCCGTACTATTTGGGAACAGAGGGAGTATCACCATATGGAGGGAACAGAGGAAGCTTGAAATATGAACATGTCAATGGGAGGGAGTAAGCCTCATGCATGCATGCATGCAACATGCAACACTCACACGTACACATGGACGCACGCAACACTCACGCACCCATCCGGCACACAGCACACGAGCAACACACACGCTCATGCTCAAGTGCTCAACCTACTCCCTACGTCCGTGAAAGACTATACATTTAGAGATTTACACATTGACCAGGGCATAATTAACGCCCAAAAGTAGCAGACTTATGTGTGCATGCGACCATTGAGATAAGAAGATTAAATGAAGGTCGTTGCATGCTGTAATTAAGGATAGACATGTAGCCTATACCTACAGCACAAGTTGGTGCATTAGTCAATCAATATCGATTTAGATTAAAGGCTAAATGCATTGGAAGTGTAGATGTACATCATGCACTACACTCTTTTTTTTATAGCCAATGTACACTCTTTGTTGGAAGACCGAGGGAGGACACGTGCATGCACTCACATACACAGCCAGGGCGGTTCACGCGCAAGGGTTGGACTCGTGTCACGCCTGCGTAAAGTTTTGTTTAGCTGATTTCTTTGCTCTGCCAATTGACAGGTGGGACCCAGAAACCAGGTGACAATTTAACCAGTCAACAAAGTGCCACGTCGACTATGTGGCCGGTCAGTAGGGTGCAATACGGTGCTTTATGATGAGCTAGATCGTATAATCGCCGCAAAACTATATATAGTGACCGTAAAGAGCGTATTGTTACATACGTTGACCGCCAATTTATTTTTCTCGTTTCATATTAAGCCATATTAATCGGAAAGGACGCAGTATGGACTACTACTACTAGTACTAGTACTGCTTTGATGTGTCCCATTAACTTGCCAAACGAGGAGAAGGTTGCTTACTACGCCTCTCCCTCACCCACGCGTGTGGTGGTTCGCAGGACGAGGAGAGGGTTTTGACTACAACGTCCTCTCCCTCTCCCTCGCCCTCGTGGTGGACGTGCAGTAGTTCAATCGGTGTCAGATTGCCAGAAGCATATTGTACAGTAGTATCATCATTATTAGACCTTCCGAAGAGGCGAAGAGCCAAGTGCAAGGTTCACAGAAGTACGAACTGTTGAACCTCCCGAAGAGGCAAAGAGCCAAGCGCAAGGTTTTATAGGAGTTTTCATCCTAGTAGGAGTGTACTACAACTATAGCGAACGATGCTACTGTATGATGCCGCCACGTCACGTATATCCAAAGTTGTGCCACCTTTTTTCCTCAAAGAGCATGTTGGTGCCCGTCCAACAACCACACAAGTTGCACGTACACATAACACATTTACTAGTAATAAATTCTAAAGGACAAATGTCAGTATGCCACACAAGTTCATCTCCAATTCATGTGATAAATTTGTGCACGACTAGTCTACATATATTCACAGTGCTACCGTTCACAATTACCGTACTCCACTTACACGTTATAGATGGGCTACATGTCCTCCTCCAGGTTCCAGTCCCAGGTGTTCTTCATGGATGGCACGATCCATAGCGGTGGGCAATGGGAATCATTGTTGCAGCTTTCTAGTCCGGTTCCACATGATGGAGACTCATCCAAGCTGAAGCGGCATAAATCAGGGATAGCGTGTCCCAGCATGTCGTTCATCCGGCAGTGTGCACTGAAGACACAACCATGCTTCATGAACGGCAGGCCTTCCGTGTCGGGCACAGAAGGTGGCATCCGCTTCATAATGGGGTAGTTGTCCCCGATGAAAAGCGAGTACTCTCCAAGAGTGTTCCTCGACACCCACGTAGCATCACGGGGGTCGAACTCGGCGCCGTTCATATGGTACACGCGGCATCCCAGATCTGGACACATGGTGACGTACATAGTCAAGGTCCATGCATAATAATGTTGTGCTCAAATATGGCGGTCAGTAATACTGTGCAGCAAATAGTACTACTCCGGTATAGAGGAAGTAAAATAACCGGCTTATTATATATAGCCACTCTTGGCTACATGGATGAGATAGTAAGACATGGAAAAACAAAAATGGTGGCAGCTAGTGGGTTCAAGTCTTCAAGGGCCTAGCTAGCTATACGCGTCCTCCAAGGTAAAAAGTACTACTACTAGTACTACAAAGTATACTACTAGTACAATAATGAAAGAGAAGGCGAGAGGGTTAAAAAATGGAATACCTGGGTAGATGGTGACTGTCCGATCGTGGTAGATTGTGTGACCATGTTGCACATCAGTGGTACCATGGGTAACGACTGCTAATATAGTTGATCCCAATATGCCAAAGTCAGCTACAAGGTTCCTGGTTAGACCGAATCGCGGATGCAAATGCACATCAAGGATCTATGATCTTATTTTGATCGGGGGATGACTGGTCCCTGCAAAATAATGGAGTACCATTAGGGATGCAAATGATGGTTTGTGCATTCCGTTTGTAATCTCCCTACTGTAGGATGGCAACCAGATGAAACAAGTCCCTTGGCTTGTCACCGCGAAGATGCGGCCTAGATGGCGCACGGCGTCTTCGAACGTGTAGGGGTACAAATCTGTCGCCGCCAACATGCGCGAGCCTCTGCCGTTACTGCCTCTTGCATTGATGGCAATCCTTATGTCAAACACCGCGATGAGATAGTAATCACCGTAGCCACGTCGCTTTGTTGGTGGGTCCTCAATTGCTATCTTCTTCAATCTCATGTAGGCATCATCATACGTATTCAAGCCCAGCCAGTCCGGAAGGTCGATCCCAATGGTGGAGAAGGGGTCTACCGGAACGGCCGCACTGCTGTGGATGTTGTGCAAAATGATGGTGGTATCCGGCCGAAGGTATGCAAGCCAATCTTCGTTGGCACCGACCTAGACCTATATATAAGACGGTGGGCGGCGGAGAAATTATGGGATGGAAATGGAATAACTAAGTACTACATGATGAAACTCCATTACTGACCTGCTCATCGGAAAAAATCCGACTACCTCTCAACGTCGGCAACTCTAGCAGAGTCAATGTGCAACCATGGCCAGGGAGCGGTGGACTGTTCGAAGGATTGTCCCATAGAAGAACCTTCTCCTCGAGGACACATGGAAGACCAACAAGCATGTCCTGTTTAAGCAGCATCTTGAAAAAGTTGGTGCAGGAAGCACCGAGTCTTGCAGCGGTGAGGACGTCGGAGCGGCGTGCGATTTCTCCCACAGGATCGTCGTCCAAGGTCTCCTAGCCCCGCCGAGGAGGAGAACCGCCTGGCGAATCCATGGGAGCAGCAACGAACTGCCTTCTCTTCGGGGGGAGGGGAACTAGCGAGGAGGAGATAAGAGCGTAGTAACCGCAGGGCCTCGTCCCTTCCAACTGTAGATCGTTCCTCAGCGAAGGGGTGAGGCTATTATTTACTACTAGTACTAGCATTATGGAACGTTATGGGATTGCATTATACTATAAATAATAGCACTAATAAGAAATTTTTGGCACTAGGTAGTAGTTTTTGGCGTGGATTAAGAAATTTTGGGTATGTTTTTGCCTTTTTTTGTACACGCCAACTAGTGTCAAAAAACGTCTTACATTATGTGACGGAGGAGTACGTACTCGTACTGTAGCAGTACTAGTACTACTTTTCTCAACTAGTAGTGCGATGTACTGTACTTCTAGTCTAGTCTAGTATAGTGCACCAGTTTTGAACTCTTGAATCTCAGGGCCAAGGAGCTACAGTTGGAAGTGGAGGGTACTACTGTTCTCTAGAACCATCTATGTACTATCAATGCAGGGGAAGTACACCTGCGTAGTGGCCTAGTGGGTACTCTCGGTGCTCTATTCAGCCGCTCCTCTCACATAGCTGGCCTACTCAGCCGCTCCTCTCACGCACACACTAGCAGCCTGTTTATCAGCGACGGTTACTGCGGGGGCAGAACATTTGAGTTATTTGATACAGCGAGACTCGGCTTTTCGCTTCCATTTGTGGAGGTGTAATGGATCTCGTCGAACTTTGTTAGTAGTTCCTTCTTTATGAATGAGATGAAGCAAAGCTTTTGCCTCCGTTTCAAAAAAACACGTCAAGAGGAATTTTTTTAGTAGAGTCCATAATGGAGTGAAGTCCATGCATGCATCGCCACAAGCTACAGAGTAGTAGTAGAGCACTTTACGTACAGAGCCATATTGCATAGTTCCCAATGCCCCGCCAGGCTTTTCTGGATCCTCGGGCTTAATTGGGAGGCGCTAGTTTAAATATGCTACTAGCTAATGAGGAAGCTGCAAACGAGGTGCAACTAGGGCGAGCACGCGAGCCACGAGATGTTGGGAAGGAAACCCCATTCACGTGGCTAGGCTGTCCAGTGCACCCAGATTGTGGGGCCGCACATCCATTTGACTTCAAAACTCAAACTACCCGTGTAAAATATTGGCTCGCAGCGAAGTGTAGTAGTACTATTTTTTTAAAAGGCCGCCATGCGTTCAGACGGGATCGAACCCACAAAACGAGGTATACCTTCCCGCGACCACTAGTAGTACTCGTTGGAGTACAA
Source organism: Triticum dicoccoides (assembly GCF_002162155.2). Taxonomy (NCBI): domain Eukaryota; kingdom Viridiplantae; phylum Streptophyta; class Magnoliopsida; order Poales; family Poaceae; genus Triticum; species Triticum dicoccoides. The sequence goes on along the minus strand of NC_041382.1, from coordinate 581,207,442 downwards.
CGCAACCTAGAATCGCCTTTTGTCGCTAGTAGTACGTACATTGTTCCTTACAAGAAACCCCTTAGAGCATGCTTAATAGTATAGCCAGCTACTGGCTATAAGCCAGTGCCATGTCATCTACAGCCCATCTTATAGCCAACATGTACAATAATAGATCAAAAGAGTGTACTACTTTTTTATTATGTGGCCCACTTCTCATTCTCACAAAGTACCTAGGAGCACATGCTAGAGCTGGCTCTTCACGAAGAGCCCGCTTACCTTCTCTCTCCTCTTCTCTTTCCTCCAACTAAGAAGAAATATACTAGTTTATTTCTTATAGCCCGCTGACTCAGCTCTATTGTACTTGCTCTAATAATGCAAGAAACCACTAAAATGCCAAGAAACTACTACCACTTGCATACGTGGCAGACTTAAGATAAGACTACCTTATCAACCATTGTACATGCTCTTACCAACAAAAATCCTCGAGTGACCTCCTACCTCCGGCCCGTCCACCTAGTCATCCTCGGCCAGGGGACGCAGCTACCGCCGCTAGTAGAAGGTGAGATCAAAACCGCCGGCGGTGCGGAGCCCATGTTGCGGCAGCCCGGATGCAAGCTCCGTATGGCACTCGCAGTCGCTAGCTAGCCAAGGTAGCTCCGTCCAGCTGCTTGTCTGCAAGGTTTGCTAGCTAGATTGGCACGGCAGCGCGGCGGCTTGCTCGCGCGCGCCGCACTAAGGCTAGCCATCTTGCTCGAGCGAAGGCCAGCGCGGTGGCTTGCTGCTCGTGAGTCACGCTCGGGCCACCCTGCCAACCCATGCGGAGGCCAGCGCGGCGCCCGGCCCGTCCGGCGGAGCAGTGGCCAACTCGCTCATCACCGGTGCCACCGACAAACACGCATCAGTACTGTTTGAAGTAATGTTCGGGAAAAATAATGATTTGAGGGGGAATAACAGGATAGAAGGTCAGATGTGGGTCCCTCGTGTCAACGGTCAAACAAAATGTGTTGGTTTAAGCTGCCTCGTCAGCACGGACGTGTGGGCCAACCCTGTCATAAATGGGTTTAAACGAACCTAATCGGTAGGAGTACTACGTAGTTTTTGGCGTGGATTAAGAAATTTTGGGTATGTTTTTGCTATTTTTTTTACAATAGATTCTTCCTAGGGCTGGTTGAAAGTGGTAGTTTTTTGTTAAATACTCTACATATTGTAAGTAGGAGTGGAAGTTAAGCTTTGGAAGCCAATAAGCAAGGCTAGTTACATAGTGCATATGTGTACATGATTGAAAGTAAATATCAACCATGAGTGACTAATATCTTGATGGAAAACTCAAAACTATGGAATACTAGGAAAAATGCATGGTTGGAAATACTAGCAATGTTCATGTCCGTTGCAATGAATCATAATTAGAATAATACTTATTCACAAACTTGGTACAAAACACTCTAATTTTGATATACATATGTCACTAGAGATATATTATGTTTCAATTAGAATATATTCCTTGAACTGTTTTGGTGAGGTCAGGGAGGGATGTGGTTGGTTTTAAGATACTAATTATGGGGTTTTCTACAAATTGGTAGACAAGTGGGATGTTGGTGAGAAAAGGCAAAAACTTACCTCACAATCGTTAGATGTAGATCTAATGGTCAGAAACGACGGATGGCAGACACACCAGCATCACCAACTTAGTCTTGTGTAGGAGTACTAGCAAGATCCGTGCATGGCACGGAACATCAAGATGCATTTTTTTATAAAACACTTGTTGTGATTGACCCTTGGGAGTAATCCCATGTGTAAAAACTAATGATATCTCGAGAAATATGAGATAAGGTGAAGAGGAGTGGGGTGTGGTGGTGGTTGGTGGTCGGACTGAGCGGAGGCATGGGGATTGACGACGCCGGCAGCGGCCACCAGGCCAGTTTGTTCCAGAGGCTTCCTTTCTTAATTGCTCAACAATGAGGTTTGTTGGAGATAAGGATGAACGAGGGAAGGCCTTGTCTGCAAATGTAGAGAGGGGTGCGGGTATCTTTTAGTTTAATTTCCATCCATCAGATATAGATCGGACGGTCTATATTGCAAGATGGCACACGTACCATCATCACCAACTCGGTTTTTTATAAGAGAAGAAATATAAGTATGGAGATACAAACGTATTATCGATACTTGCTTCCATAAACTAGCATCTACATTCTATTCACCGCCTCGGCATGTGGGGCCTTAGCACAATGACTTCTCGACTGTGTAAAACAAAGATTTTCCCATCGCCGACAAGGAGGGGGTGACGGCAGCGCGCTTTTTGGCTTGCTCTAGTCCTAGTAGTCATACTAGGTGGTCTAAGCACATGTAGATTTATTCTTTTTCACGTCTCGTGTTTGCCGTACTACCATGACTGTTTATGAATAGACGGTAAGTTATTCACAGGGAAACCCTTGTTGACCGTGTTTGCGAGAGAGAGAGAGAGAGAGAGAGAGAGAGAGAGAGAGTGCATGTGTGATATGTTAGAGACTGAGGCAATGATAACTGATTATTTGTGTCTATGTGTGTGGAGGATAGAGAGAGACATGTACATGGGGCTTTGTGTTGTGTAACGTGGAGACACATATACATAATTAGAGAGTGAGTGTGTGAGATACACATGCGGACATGAGGAGAGATAAGGATCCAGATAAATGGGTGTTTGTGCGTGTCTGTGTGTGTTTGTGCATGCGTTTGTGTGTGAGAGGGAGAGAGTTTATGTGGAGTAGAGAGACCACTGATGATGTAAACCTAGTATAAGGGAAGGGGGAATGGTGTGACATGTGTAGTAGCGAGATAGCACGGGTGCGGGCGGGGGGAGCAGACTATTTGGAAGACACATCGAGTGTGTGTGTGTGTGGGAGAGGGGTGTGAGAGCGAGAGAAAGAGAGAGCTAGCGACGGAGAGAGAGAGAGAGAGAGAGAGAGAGGAAGAGAGGGGGCGAGAGGGGTCGTTTGTGTCCATAAATGGCGTATAGATAGGGAGACAATGTTGATGTTGTCCGAAATTGGCCTATGAACAGAGACGCAAGGGAAGCGAGTCATCGTGTGTGTGATAGGGACTTCATGAGAGATCCAGAATAGATGGTGTAGAGAACAATGTGCGAAATCGAGAACGATTATACATTAGGGAGCTATGCAAAGAGTCACGACATATATGTATACAGGGAAGGAGTTGGGGCAGGTCCGCATGTGGGAGAGATAGAAAGAGGAGAGTGGTGCACAAGGAGACAAAGTGTGCTTGCTTGTAGTGGGGGTGGTGTGTGAGGTGAGTGTGCGAGAACCACATAACTAGGGAGATAGACGTTTGGGGGCGACGTTTTGTGTGTATGGGAAATATACACTCTACATAGTGTGTGTGCTTGGGTAAGAGAGATAGCGGGAGACCTAGAGAGTGAGGGAAGAGATGTGTGCATGCCCGAGAGACAAAGTGATAGAGACCTATGTTGGGGTCCGGACTTTACAAGAGAGAGGGGTGTTAATGTGCTTGTGTGTTGGTGTTTGGGGGAGAGAACGACTTCTCTATGTGTGTGTGTGTGTGTGGTGGGGGGGGGGTTGACTTCAGATAAAGAGTGAGGTGTCTATATTTGAGGGACTTTAGCGTAATTGAGATATTGTGCACTCATGGTTGATCAATTTGTTTCACAATTTGTACTATGAGATAACGATACTTTTGAACATGTGTGATATACCTTGATGTACCAGAATTACAAACCTAGGATTGGAATTTTGGAATTCGACTCCATCATTAGCTTTTGTAATTCATTTAAATGGAGGTACATTTTTTAAGCCGTGATTTCGTGATTTCAAATTCATATATCAAACCTAGAGATATACACATACGGGCATGTTCAAACTTTATAATCATCCACTTTATTCATACACACACACATTTTTGCTTTTGTCATCGTATTTAGGATAAACACATTTGGAATTTCATTTGAATTGGACCGTATGATGGTATTTGCTTGTAGTAGCTCAATGATCCATATTTGAATTGAATGGACAATCTAAGTTTCAAGTTCGACACATTGATTTTCAAAACTTGCACATTTTTTGCGTGCAAAACAAACAAATTGTCGGACATGATATCATAGTCGGCCGTACTAGAGCAGAATACTTATAATTTTAGGTGCCAAAAGTTTTCAAACTTCCCGCTCACATCGAAATATCACGCGCCCGAAAGTTTAGCCCTGTGATATTCCTGTTTTACCCCTGCCACATGAACGGAAAAGGGATGCTTTGGTAACTCCATTGTTTTCCCCTCTTTGTGTAACGCCCTCGATGCGGCTATATCTCCCACGTGTCGAAGCACGACTTAGAGGCATAACCGCATTGAAAGCAATGTCGCAAGTGAGGTAATCTTCACAACAACCCATGTAATACAATAAGGGAAAGAGAGATACATAGTTGGCTTACAATCGCCACTTCACACAATACATGAATAAAACATTACATCAACCAGATACACACAAGGTCCGACTACGGAACCCAAAATAAAAGAAGACTACCCCAAGTGCTACACAGATCCCCGATCGTCCCGACTGGGCTCCACTACTGATCAACTGGAAACGGAACAACATAAAGGACAAGATCTTCATCGAGCTCCTCCTTGAGCTTGGTTGCGTCATCTGCACGGTTCAACGGCACCTGCAAGCTGGTTTTGGAAGTATCTGTGAGTCACGGGGACTCAGCAATCTCGCACCCTCGCGATCAAGACTATTTAAGCTTATGGGTAAGGTAAAGGTATGATGTGGAGCTGCAGCAAGCGACTAGCATATATGGTGGCTAACATACGCAAATGAGAGCGAGAAGAGAAGGCAAAAGCACGGTCGAACAACTATGATCAAGAACTGATCCTAGAACAACCTACGTCAAACATAACTCCAACACCGTGCTCACTTCCCGGACTCCGCCAAGAAGAGACCATCACGGTAACACACGCGGTTGGTGCATTTTAATTAAGATCAACTTCAGGTTTTCTACAACCGGACATTAACAAATTCCCATTTGCCCATAACCGTGGGCACGGCTTTCGAAAGTTCAAATCCCTGCAGGGGAGTCCCAACTTAGCCCATCACAAGCTCTCACGGTCAACAAAGGATATTCTTTCTAGCGGGAAGGCCCGATCAGACTCGGAATCCTGGTTACAAGACATCTCGACAATGGTAAAACAAGTCCAGCAACACTGCCCGAATGTGCCGACAAATCCCGATAGGAGCTGCACATCTCTCGTTCTCAGGGCACACTCAGATGAGACTAGCTACGAGTAAAACCAACCCTCGAGTTTCCCCGAGGTGGCCCCGCAGGCAGCTCAGTTCGGACCAACACTCAGAGGAGCACTAGCCCGGGGGGTTAAAATAAAGGTGACCCTTGAGTCCACGAAACCCAAGGGAAAAGAGGCTACATGGCGAATGGTAAAACCAATGTTGGGCATTGCTGGAGGAGTTTTATTCAAGGCAAACTGTCAAGGGGTTCCCATTATAACCCAACTGCGTAAGGAACGCAAAATCCGGGAACATAACACCGATATGATGGAAACTAGGGCGGCAAGAGTGGAACAAAACACCAGGCATAAGGCCGAGCCTTCCACCCTTTACCAAGTATATAGATGCATTAATTAAATAAGAGATATTGTGATATCCCAACAAATAACCATGTTCCAAACATGGAACAAGCTCCAATCTTCACCTGCAACTAACAACGCTATAAGAGGGGCTGAGCAAAGCGGTAACATAGCCAAACAATGGTTTGCTAGGACAAGGTGCGTTAGAGGCTTGGCTTAACAATACGGGAGGCATGATAAAACAAGTGGTAGGTATCGCAGCATAGGCATAGCAAAAGAGCGAGCAACTAGCAAGCAAAGATAGAAGTGATTTCGAGGGTATGGTCATCTTGCTTGAAATCCCGCAAGGAAGAAGAACGAGTCCATGAAGAAGACAAATGGGCGTAGTCGAACGGGTCCTCACAAACGTGACGTTATCGGAACCAACCCGAAGAAGCAACATCGGAAAGAAGCACACAACATAGTAAACAAACAACACATGGATATGGCATGATGCACAACCAAGTATGATGCATGTCCGGTTTAATGATACATGGCATGGCATGGAAAAGTGAAACAAACAACACTACAACTTAAGTGGAGCTCAATATGCAACGGAGTTGCATATTGAAGAAAACACCACATGACTTATTTAGTTCTCTCTCGTTTATGTACCCAACAAGATTAAATGTTGATTAACATGGCAATAGGGTGAAGCATAATAAAACTACCTAACTAGGCAAGTTTAAATGAGGCCGGAAGCAACAAACAATAATTCCGATAAATCCCCATATGCATATATTAGGTTTGGTACTGTTCTTCCCTAAACACAATTTTAGAGTTGTTAAACATGCAAAGTGATGCCACCATGTTAAACTAGGCATTTTTCTACCCCATTTACATATAAAGTTTGTTAGGTTTGGAGCTATGGTTATTTAGTTATGAAATAAAGCATTTTAGCATGGCATTTAAGCAAATTTACTCAAACAACATTTTAAACATTTTAAACATGGATGAAAAGTGGCATATTATTAAACTAGACAAAATTCTAAGCAACTTTCATATAAGGTTTGTTTTAAACCGATGCACGGTTGTGAAGTTATTATATGCATGAACTGCAAGGGTTTTCCTGCAAAACTGCAGTCTCAGGTTTAATTGCTAAAATCGCAGACGAGGGAAAAAATACATTAGGCCGAATCTATTCTTGGGCCAACAGAGAGGCGCTGGGGAGCAGCTCACCCCTTGGGCTTCGGCCCGGTTGCTGGAGAGGCCAAGGCAGGCCGCAGAGGGGTGCTGGCGCGCTGGGCCTTGCGCAGTGTTGGACCTCGCAGGCCGGTCCAACGTGCTAGCATTGCAGGGAGTTGAGGCACTCGTCCTCCTCGTGCCAGGCGCAAGCGTAGGAGCATGAGACAAGGACGGCGGCGCCTGGAGTCAACGGCAGGGCGGCAGCGACTCCGGCAGGCGAGGGCGGCGAGGAGGACCGGAGAGGAACGGATCCGGGCAGATCCCGCTGCGGAGGCTCCATTCCCGGCGACGGCAAAGCAGATCGGCAGGGTACAGTTGGAACCATGGCTACATGCGGGACAGAGAAGAACGAGAAGATTGAGAGACCGGGAGAGAGCAGGGAAAGGAAGGAGGCGAGGCAGGGGCGGCACGACCTGGCCGGAGGCGGCCTGGTGAAGGTGCTCGCCGGTGGGGGAGGCAGCTCCTGGCGAGGTGAGGCAGTGACGAGGTGGAGGCGAGGGGAGCTCGAGGCGGCTCGGGGGCTGTTGCAGCTCGGGTACAAAGGAGTTCCACGCGGTTGCAGTTGGAGGTAGCGCTTGATCCACGAGCGCTCGGGCTGACTGCAGTGGTGGATCGGGCAGGCGACGAGTGGTTGGTCCGATCTGGAAAACGAGGAGGAAAATGATGGCTTCGGATGGTGGTTTGGATCGGGAGGGGATCCCAAGGAGGAGGAGATAGTGGGCTGGCGGCGGCGGAGGATGGGACAAGATCCCTAGTTTCTCGGGTTTGGTCTAGATTTAGACTAGGGGGTAAATATATATATATATATATATATATATATATATATATATATATATATATAAGGAAAGAGGGGAAGTTTAGGGGTTAATCCGTCCCTCCGATCATAATCGGACGGTCGGGAAAAATAGGCTAGGGAGCCCAATTAACAAAATGGAGATGTTTTGTAGATGTTTGGGGATGATCCGGATCCAACGGTGACGACTGCCCAAGTCGGGTCCAGGACAGCTTTCGGGCGCGCGCGCGAGGAGGGCCACGGGCTGACGAGAGAGGTTAGGTTGGACCTGACGGTAGGTCGTGGGCTGTGTAGATGGTCTCGAGCTAAGAGAAGAGAAGAGAGGGAGGCCCGGTGACTGTTTCCGGAGACCGAAAACGTCCGATGTTAGACCGGCTATACTGTCGCTATAGTTAATCGTTGGGGCGTCAAACGAACTCCGATTGAGATGAAACTTGGCAGGCGGTCTACCTACACTATAACAAGACCACACGTCAACTCTCATCCCATTCCGGGAACATTTTCTGGCCACTTATAAAATACTATTTCAGACATGCCCCGGGCGCGTGCAAGTGTGGTTGGGCTCAGAATGAACAACGGAGAGAACTCGGAGAACCCGGACGGATGCAAGTTTTAAAACATGATGATGCAATGCACATGATGACATGATAAGATGCAACAGCAAGCAAATGACATGACAACGACAGAGAATAACTGTATGATACCTGGCACATCGGTCTCGGGGCGTCACACTTTGCCCCCAACATTCTTCCCTAGAGCTCCTCCCCTTCCCCTCCCCGACCCCCCAACCACGGCAAGCCGCCGAATCTAGTCCTCTGCTGCAGCGGTGGACCTCACACCCCGTCGGATCTACCTTCCGCACCTTGGAACCCCCAACTGCCAACTCACCACTTCACGGGAGCCGCTTCAGCGTCTGTCTTGTCCACTGCTCTAGATCTCCTTGACCGCCATCATGGTCCATCGCACCAGATCTGCTTAACCGGCGCCCTCATCCACCACAGCGCAGGCCCTTCACTGACTCCCTCGTCCGCCCCTTCGCTGGCCCTTCATACAAGCCCTCGTCCGCCGCAACAGATCCGCCTCACCGAAAGCATTATACAACGCGCCCGCCGAAGCCTTCGTCCACTGCACCGGACCCGCTCCACGGACGCCATATTCAACTCCACCGGCCCTGCTTTACCATTGCAGCAGCCTCATCAGGTTATTTCGATTTGTACTCCTTCGGTTTTTCTCTTTATCGTGCAACTGTTCACTTACCACAGATGAGCTTCCTTGTATGTCGATAGGCGCTGCAACCGTAGCACCGGAGCCGCTTCAGCGACGGCGACCACCGACCCAAACTCAACCGCAACACGAGCACCATCGACGATACTTAGCTATCAAGCATGACAACGATACCCATACGCCGCCGAGAATCAGGTACTATTATCTAACGGCCGGCGCCTACGTTCACTTTCCTAGCATAAGCACCGCACCTTTGAATTTCTTCAGGGCATCATTCTATTTTTCATGAGATGCGTTATTCTGCTTGCACCTGTAGGGCCGTACTTCTGGCAGTGAACATGTGATAACCCACAAGTATAGGGGATCGCAACATTTTTTGAGGGTAGAGTATTCAACCCAAATTTTTTGATTCGACACAAGGGGAGCCAAAGAATATTCTCAAGTATTAGCAGTTGAGTTGTCAATTGAACCACACCTGGAAACTTAATATCTGCAGCAAAGTGTTTAGTAGCAAAGTAATATGATAGTAGTGATAACGGTAACAAAAGGTAACAGTAGTAAAAGCAATGTTTTTGGTATTTTGTAGTGATGATAGCAATGGCAACGAGAAAGTAAATAAGCGAAGAACAATATATGGAAAGCTCGTAGGCAATGGATCAGTGATGGAGAATTATGACGGATGCGGTTCATCATGTAACAGTCATAACCTAGGGTGACATAGAACTAGCTCCAGTTCATTGATATAATGTAGGCATGTATTGCAAACATAGTCATACGTGCTTATGGAAAAGAACTTGCATGACATCTTTTATCCTACCCTCCCGTGGCAGCGGGGTCCTTACGGAAACTAAGGGATATTAAGGCCTCCTTTTAATAGAGAATCGGAACAAAGCATTAACACATAATGAATACATGAACTCCTCAAACTATGGTCATCACCGATAAGTATCCCGATTATTGTCACTTCGGGGTTAACGGATCATAACACATAATAGGTGACTATAGACTTGCAAGATAGGATCAAGAACACTCATATATTGATGAAAACATAATAGGTTCAGATCTGAAATCATGGCACTCGGGCCCTAGTGACAAGCATTAAGCATAGCAAAGTCATAGCAACATCAATCTCAGAACATAGTGGACACTAGGGATCAAACCCTAACAAAACTAACTCGATTACATGATAGATCCCATCCAACCCATCACCGTCCAGCAAGCCTACGATGGAATTACTCACGCACGGTGGTGAGCATCATGAAATTGGTGATGGAGGATGGTTGATGATGACGATGGCGACAGATTCCCCTCTCCGGAGCCCCGAACGGATTCCGGATCAGCCCTCCTGAGAGGTTTTAGGGCTTGGCGGCGGCTCCGTATCGTAAAACGCGATAATTTCTTCTCTCCGATTTTTTTCTCCCCGAAACTCAATATATGGAGTTGGAGTCGGAGAGGCAACAGGGGGCCCACGAGGTAGGGGGGCGTGCCCCCCACCCTCCTGGGGAGGTGGTGGGCCCCCTGGCCTTCATCTTTTGTAGGTATTTTTCTTATTTTCTAAAAAGTGGCTCCGTGAAGTTTCAGGTCATTCCGAGAAAGTTTGCTCCTGCACATAAATAACACCATGGTAATTTTGCTGAAAACAGCGTCAGTCCGGGTTAGTTCCATTCAAATCATGCAAGTTAGAGTCCAAAACAAGGGCAAAAGTGTTTGGAAAAGTAGATACGTTGGAGACGTATCAACTTCCCCAAGCTTAAACCTTTGCTTGTCCTCAAGCAATTCAGTTGACAAACTGAAAGTGATAAAGAAAAACTTTTACAAACTCTGTTTGCTCTTGTTGTTGTAAATATGTAAAGCCAGCATTCAAGTTTTCAGCAAAGATTATAACTAACCACATTCACAATAACACATAGGTCTCAAGTTTACTCATATCAATAGCATAATCAACTAGCGAGCCATAATAATAAATCTCGGATGACAACACTTTCTCAAAACAATCATAATATGATATAACAAGATGGTATCTCGCTAGCCCTTTCTGAGACCGCAAAACATAAATGCAGAGCACCTTTAAAGACCAAGGACTGACTAGACATTGTAATTCATGGTAAAAAGAGATCCAGTCAAGTCATACTCAATGTAAATTAACAATAATGAATGCAAATGACAGCAGTGCTCTCCAACTGGTGCTTTTTAATAAGAGGATGACGACTCAGCATAAAAGTAAATTGATAGGCCCTTCGCAGAGGGAAGCAGGGATTTGTAGAGGTGCTAGAGCTCGGTTTTGAAACAGAGGTGAATAATATTTTGAGAGGTATACTTTCATTGTCAACATAACCACCAAGAGATGGCGATATCTTGCATGCTACACACATTATAGGCGGTTCCCAAACAGAATGGTAAAGTTTATACTCCCCCTTCCACCAACAAGCATCAATCCATGGCTTGCTCGAAACAACGAGTGCCTCCAACTAACAAGAGTCCCAGGGGAGTTTTGTTTGCAATTATTTTGATTTAGTTTGCATAAAGCATGGGACTGGGAATCCCGGTGACCAGCCATTTATCTCGTGAGTGAGGAGCGGAGTCCACTCCTCTTGAGAATAACCCGCCTAACATGGAAGATACAGACATCCCTAGTTGATACATGAGCTATTCGAGCATACAAAACAGGATATTTATTTGAAGGTTTAGAGTTTGGCACATACAAATTTACTTGGAATGGCAGGTAGATACCGTATATAGGTAGGTATAGTGGACTCATATGGAATAACTTTGGGGTTTAAGGGATTGGATGCACAAGCAGTATTCCCGCTTAGTACAAGTGAAGGCTAGCAAAAGACTGGGAAGCGACTAGCTAGAGAGCGACAACAGTCATGAACATGCATTAAAATTAATCAACACCGAATGCAAGCATGAGTAGGATATAATCCACCATGAACATAAATATCGTGAAGGCTATGTTGATTTTGTTTCAACTACATGCGTGAACATGTGCCAAGTCAAATCACTTAAATCATGTAGAGGAGGATACCACCCTATCATACCACATCATAACCATTTTAATAGCATGTTGGCACACAAGGTAAACCATTATAACTCATAGCTAATCAAGCATGGCATACGAAACTATGATCTCTAGTTTTCATTGCAAACATGTTTATTCATAATAGGCTGAATCAGGAACGATGAACTAATCATATTTACAAAAACAAAAGAGGTCGAGTTCATACCAGCTTTTCTCATCTCAGCCAATCCATCATATATCATCATAATTGCCTTTCACTTGCACGACCGAATAGTGTGAATAATAATAATAGTGCACGTGCATTGGACTAAGTTGGAATCTGCAGGCATTCAATAAACAGGAGAAGACACGGCAATATGTGCTCTTTTGTCAGATAAACAATAATGCATATAAGAGCCACTTCAACAATTTAATTATGGCCTTCTCCTATCGACCCCCAAAGAAAAGAAAAGAAATAAAACTCTTTACACGGGAAAGCTCCGAACAAGCAAAAGAAGAACATGAAATATTTTTGGGTTTTCTTTTTAATTACTACTACAAGCATGGAAATTAAACTAACTAAAAGCTACAACTATTTTTTTGGTTTTTTTGAAGGTTTATTAAACACACAAGAAGAAAGCATAAAAAGGAAATTAAACTAGCATGGATGATACAATGAAAAAGTATGAGCATCGACATCTAGCAATGAGTGTGTGAGCATAAATGTAATGTCGGTGGGAAATACGTACTCCGCCAAGCTTAGGCTTTTGGCCTAAGTTGGTCTCTGGCCACGGCTGGCCTGGTGGATATCCATAATAGTAGTTGGGGTCGTACTGTGATGCAGCAGCTATCGCCTGCTGAGATGCAGCGTGGTGACGAGCGGCCTCCTCTCTCCTCTAGTACTCATCTGCCTCCTCTCTGGTAATAGTATATCCTCCTCTTGCCTGATAATCAAAGAAGGCAGGAGCAGGGAGAGTAATATGGACAGCACGGCGTCTGTCAAAGATTAGTCGATACAGGAGAGGTGATTCATTCCTCTCGACAAACTGGTGGTGAACCATAGCATTAAAATCTAGATAAGCAGGAGGTAATTCAATATCATCTTCGCATATGGCTATACCAAGAAAATTAGCGATGCGGGTTGCATAAATTCCTCCAAAGAAATCTCCATTAAATCTATGAAGATGCAACCTACGTGCAACAATGGCTCCCAAATTATATGATTTGTCTCCTAACACAGCACTCCTAAGAATACTAAGATCAGGGACACACATGTGACATGCCTCATCTTTACCATTAATGCATCTACCTATGAAGAGAGAAAAGTAATGTATAGCAGGAAAGTGAATGCTCCCTATGGTAGCTTGTGTAATATCTCTAGATTCTCCCAAAGTTATGCTAGCAAGAAAATCTCTAAATTCAGATTTGCGAGGATCCCTTATACTACCCCATTGTGGAAGTTTGCATCCAGTGGTAAAATCCTCTAAGTCCATAGTGTAAGATTTATCATAAAGATCAAACAGGACAGCTGGGGAATTACGTGAAGTTGAAAATTCAAACCTCCTCACAAAGGTACTGGTGAGGTTGTGATACTGGCTGCACTTCTCTTCCTGGAAGCTCATGAGATCAGCGTTACGCAAATATGCGTTGAATTCTTCCTTAATTCCCGCTCGATCCATAAAGTTCTCCTAGGGCCATTCACAAGGACGCACTAGAGCGTCTCTTGGTGGCTCGTCATCAGCATCACGCATTGCAAGCCTGGGTCCTTGCTTCCTTGAAGAACCACCTTGGAACATTTTCCTAAGCATTTTCCTTCCTCTGAAAAATTCTGAAATTTTTTAGTAACTTCAAAATAAAAGTAAACCAAACTCAATAATATTGATAGAACTACTCCTACAAGTGCCTAGGGCCTATATCATGCATCAAAACTACTTTTGACCATATAAATTTGACATGCAAGCTCAAGAATAGGGTCACCTAAGAAGCAAAAATTTGCAATGAATAAAGCACTAGAACAAAAACTAATTGGACCAATGGAGGAGTCACATACCAAGGAACAATCTCCCCAAGCAGTTTTGTTAGAGGTGCTTTGAGCAAGGAGATCGAAAATGGCAGCAAAGTGAGCTAGAACTCATGCTTGAGCTGGGTATTCGTGTTTGTAGGAGGAAGATGAAGTCTGTGGGTGCAGGAATAAGTGGAGGAGGGCCACCATGGGCCCACGAGGCAGGGGGCGCGCCCAGGGGGATAGGGCGCGCCCTCCACCCTCGTGGGCATGTGGTTGACCCCCCTGCTGTGTTCTTAGTGCCAAGTATTCAGAAATATTCTAGAAAAAATCATATTTAAATTTCAGGGCATTTGGAGAACTTTTATTTTCGGGGTATTTTTATATTACACGGATAATCAGATAACAGACAGAAAAATATTTATTTTATTTTATTTTATATAAGTAACAGAAAGTAAAGGTGGGTACAGAAGGTTGTGCCTTCTAGTTTCATCCATCTCATGATCATCAAAAGGAATCCACTAACAAGGTTGATCAAGTCTTGTTAACGAACTCATTCCGAATAACATGGAACCGAAGAAATTTCGAATAACACTATGTTACCTCAATGGGGATATGCACGTCCCCAATAATAAGAATGTTATATTTCTTCTTGACAGTAGGAAGAGGAAATTCAAAACCTCCAAATATAATTGATGGAATTTTTCCAATAGAGTTGATACTATGAACTTGAGGTTGTTTCCTCGGAAAGTGTACCATATATGCTCATTACCATTAACATGAAAAGTGACATTGCCTTTAGTGCAATCAATAACAGCCCCTGCGGTATTCAAAAAGGGTCTTCCAAGAATAATAGACATACTATCGTGCTCGGGAATATCAAGAATAACAAAGTCCGTTAAAACAGTAACGTTTACAACTACAACAGACACATCCTCACAAATACCGACAGGTATAGCAGTTGATTTATCAGCCATTTGCAAAGATATTTCGGTAGGTGTCAACTTATTCAAATCAAGTCTATGATATAAATAGAGAGGCATAACACTAACACCGGCTCCAAGATCACATAAAGCAGTTTTAACATAGTTTCTTTTAATGGAGCATGGTATAGTGGATACTCCTAGATCTCCAAGTTTCTTTGGTATTACACCCTTAAAAGTATAATTAGAAAGCATGGTGGAAATTTCAGCTTCTGGTATCTTTCTTTTATTTGTAATAATATCTTTCATGTACTTAGCATAAGGATTGGTTTTGAGCATATCATTTAATCGCATACGCAAAAAGATAGGTCTAATCATTTCAGCAAAGCGCTCAAAATCCTCATCATCCTTTTTCTTGGAAGGTTTGGGAGGAAAAGGCATGGGTTTCTAAACCCAAGGCTCTCTTTCTTTACCATGTTTCCTAGCAACAAAGTCTTTCTTATCATAACGTTGATTCTTTGATTGTGGGTTATCAAGATCAACAGCAGGTTCGATTTCTATATCATTATCATTACTAGGTTGAGCATCATCATTAGCATTACCACTAGTTTCAGGTTCATTACCAGATTGTGTTTCAGCATCAGAAATAGAAATATCATTTGGATTCTCAGGTGTTTCAACAATAGGATCACTAGAAGCATGCAAAGTCCTATCATTTTTCTTTTTCTTGTTTTTATAAGAACTAGGTACATCTATATTATTTCTTTGAGAATCTTGCTCAATTCTCTTAGGGTCACCTTCAGGATGCAAGGGTTCCTGAGTCATTCTACCAGCTCTAGTAGCCACTCTAACAACATTATCATTATTCTAATTATTCAATTCATTGAGAAAATCATTTTGAGCTTTAAGTACTTGTTCTACTTGAGTGGTAACCATAGAAGCATGTTTACTAATAAGTTTAAGTTCACCTTTAACATTAGCCATATAATCACCCAAGTGTTCAAGCATATTTGAATTGTATTTCAATTTTCTACCAAAATAAGCATTAAAGTCTTCTTGCTTAGCCATAAATTTATCAAACTCATCTAAGCATGGGCTAGCAAATTTAGTAAATGGGATTTCAGCTTTATCATATCTATAGAGAGAATTTACCTTTACTACCTGTGTCGGGTTATCAAGACCATGAGTTTCTTCAATAGGTAATGGATTAAGATTATATGTTTCTTCAACAGACGGTAAATTAAGACCATGTATTTCTTTAATAGGAGGTAAATTCTTAACATCTTCAGCTTTAATACCCTTTTCTTTCATAGATTTCTTTGCCTCTTGCATATCTTCAGGACTGAGAAATAGAATACCCCTCTTCTTCGGAGTTGGTTTAGGAATAGGCTCAGGAATTGGCTCCGGAGGTGTCCACTTATTTTCATTTGTCAACATATTGTTCAATAGAATTTCAGCTTCATCCGGTGTTCTTTCCCTGAAAACAGAACCAGCACAACTATCCAAGTAATCTCTGGAGGCATCGGTTAGTCCATTATAAAAGATATCAAGTATTTCATTTTTCTTAAGAGGATTATCAGGCAAAGCATTAAGTAATTGGAGAAGCCTCCCCCAAGCATGTGGGAGACTCTCTTCTTCAATTTGCACAAAATTATATATATCCCTTAAAGTAGCTTGTTTCTTATGAGCAAGGAAATATTTAGCAGAGAAGTAGTAAATCATATCCTAGGGACTACGCACACAACCAGGATCAAGAGAATTAAACCATATCTTAGCATCACCCTTTAATGAGAAGGGAAATATTTTAAGGATATAAAAGTAATGAGTTCTCTCATCTTTAGTGAATAGGGTGGCTATATCATTCAACTTAGTAAGATGTGCCACAACAGTTTCAGATTCATAACCATGAAAAGGATCAGATTCTACCAAAGTAATTATATCAGGATCAACAGAGAATTCATAATCCTTATCAGTAACAAAGATAGGAGAAGTAGCAAAAGCAGGGTCAGGTTTCATTCTAGCATTTAGAGATTGCTTACTCCATTTAGCTAATAACCTTTTGAGTTCATTTCTATTTTTGCAAGCTAAGATAGCGAAAGAAGCTTCTTGATCAAAAACATAACCCTTAGGAATAACAAGTGATTCTTCATCATCACTTTCATCAGTATCATCAGATTCAATATTTTCAATCTCTCTAGCCCTAGAAATTTGTTCATCAAGAAAATCACTAAGTGGCATAGTAGTATCAGGCATAGAGGTAGTTTCATCATAAGTATCATGCATAGCAGAAGTGGCATCATCAATAACATGCGACATATCAGAACGAATAGCAGAAGCAGGTGTAGGTGGCGCAAACTTACTCATAGCAGAAGGTGAATCAAGTGGAGAGCTAGATGGCAGTTCCTTACCTCCCCTCGTAGTTGAGGGATAGATCTTGGTTTTTGGATCTCTCAAGTTCTTCATAATGATAAGCAGATATATATCCCAAGTGTCAAAGAATAGAGCTATGCTCCCCGGCAACAACGCCAGAAAATAGTCTTGATAAACCACAAGTATATGGGATCGCAACAGTTTTCGAGGGTAGAGTATTCAACCCAAATTTGTTGATTCGACAGAAGGGGAGCCAAAGAATATTCTCAAGTATTAGCAGCTGAGTTGTCAATTCAACCACACCTGGAAACTTAATATCTGCAGTAAAGTGTTTAGTAGCAAAGTAATATGATAGTAGTGATAACGGTAACAAAAGGTAAAAGTAGTAAAAGCAATGTTTTTAATATTTTGTAGTGATGATAGCAATAGCAATGAGAAAGTAAATAAGCAAAGAACAATATATGGAAAGCTCGTAGGCAATGGATCAGTGATGGAGAATTATGCCGGATGCGGTTCATCATGTAACAATCATAACCTAGGGTGACACAGAACTAGCTCCAGTTCATTGATATAATGTAGGCATGTATTCCGAACATAGTCATACATGCTTATGGAAAAGAACTTGCATTACATCTTTTGTCCTACCCTCCCATGGCAGCGGGGTCCTTACAAAAACTAAGGGATATTAAGGCCTCCTTTTAATAGAGAACCGGAACAAAGCATTAACACATAGTGAATACATGAACTCCTCAAACTACGGTCATCACCAGTAAGTATCCCGATTATTGTCACTTCGGGGTTAACGGATCATAACACATACTAGGTGACTATAGACTTGCAAGATAAGATCAAGAACACTCATATATTGATGAAAACATAATAGGTTCAAATCTGAAATCATGGCACTCGGGCCCTAGTGACAAACATTAAGCATAGCAAAGTCATAGCAACATCAATCTCAGAACATAGTGGACACTAGGGATCAAACCCTAACAAAACTAACTTGATTACATGATAGATCCCATCCAACCCATCACCGTCCAGCCAGCCTATGATGGAATTACTCACGCACGGCGGTGAGCATCATGAAATTGGTGATGGAGGATGGTTGATGATGAAGATGGCAACGGATTCCCCTCTCCGGAGCCCCGAACGGACTCCAGATCACCCCTCCCGGGAGGTTTTAGGGCTTGGTGGCGGCTCCGTATCGTAAAACGTGGTAATTTCTTCTCTCCATTTTTTTTCTCCCCGAAACTCAATATATGGAGTTGGAGTTGGAGTCAGAGAGGCACCAGGGGGCCCACGAGGTAGGGGGGCACACCCTAGGGGGGCAGGCGCGCCCCCCACCCTCACGGGGAGGTGGTGGGCCTCCTGGCCTTCATCTTTTGCAGGTATTTTTCTTATTTTCTGAAAAGTGGCTCCATGAAGTTTCAGGTCATTCCGAGAACGTTTGCTCCTGCACATAAATAACACCATGGTAATTCTACTGAAAACAGCATCAGTCCGGGTTAGTTCCATTCAAATCATGCAAGTTAGAGTCCAAAACAAGGGCAAAAGTGTTTGGAAAAGTAGATACGTTGGAGACGTATCAACATGTTACATGTGCTAAATTACATACCAGTGCACATATAGTTAATATGCTTTAGTTTTATTCTGATGCCACCTATTGGTTCCATCAGACTGCTTAATGTTCTCTATGCTTAATTACACATCAGCAAACTAGCATGTGGTTCCGCTGCTTTTTGTTCGTTTTACCCTACATTTTCTGATGCTAACTATTACATCACTGCTCCGAGCCTCTGTTCATTACTTGTTTGTGTGTTCTTGATCTTCCCAAGTTGCATGACTAATTTGATGCTTCTATTAATTATGGAGCTGCCAACCCCATCAAGCAAAATATTGTTCTTTTGGGGCTGGCACCTCGAACAAGCATAAAAATAGAGGGAAGCAGATATATTGTCGTGTATGCACACACCCTTCTTTCATTAGTTTAGATGAACCATTGATGATCAATTCAGACCAGTGCATGCAATTAAAATTAATTTTACCTAAATAGATGGTGCAGAATAAACTACAACAACTAGATTTGCAACCACGGGATGCTGACGATATCTTCAAAGAACATTGCAACAGCAGCTAGGCTTCACAGCAACATATGGTAAGCCAGTGTGTTTTAGTACATGTGAAATGTAATGCGAGTGGGCTGCTTTCTTGGCGTGTGCCCTCAACATGTAATCCTACAGAATTACAAATAATTCAGTTGTCTGCTTTGCTGTATTGCTTGATTTGAATGCTTATTTGTTGTTACGCTATACTAAGTTGGCCAATATGTGAGCAGTGCCTGCTGTACTATCGTAAAAAATGCATGCCTATTTCATTTGAGTCCTTAACTTTCCTCTCAACTTCATCACAAGACTGTCTTCGTAGTTCATATGAGGCCACACTATTAAGTGCTTTCTCAGATTATTTCAACTACTTAGATGCCTTGGCAACTTAAATATAGCGGTTGTACACTCCCTTTCAACTAGGGATGTCAACTGGGTCCCGTTTAATCCCGATTAAAGTCCACTAGTGGTGTGATAGTTCAAAAGAGTTTTTGTTTTTTGAGGAAAATGAACTAGGGAGGTAGAAAAAACTAACTAGATGGAACTGGCGGATGTCGTTTATTTGCCACTTACATCCCTAGTTTCATCTTAGCATTTTAATTTCTTTTCGGCTGATGCTGCTTCGAACCATTTAAATATAGTTTGCCATGCTCGACAATAATTCGTCCGTCGTTTACCATGTAAGCTTACTGCCTGGATCATACGATAACTATCTCTTACTGATGTCCAACGGAAACCTTTCAGGATGCCGTTCACACTAGGACACAATGTACAACCCCAGAATCTATTTGTGGAAGTAGTGCACCATCCATGTTACCAGATGGTAGCAGTTCAGAGGCAACACCGCCGGAGAGCAGTCTGAGCACAGATATTATAGTGCTTGAGGCTCTACTAGAGGCAGAAAGAGATAGTGTGGCTGCCATGAATGAGGTAGTCTTTATCTTGAGGCTGGAAATTACGGAATTAGCGGCATGCATTATGCAAGCAACCCAAGAATTGGAGGAAGTAAGAATGTTGCATTTGAAGACGGGGGAGGTCCTGCTGTTTCTGCTACCCGAAGCCCAAGGTAATCCCGGTTATTCTTTAGATACCAGTTGAAATTGTCATTAGATTATTGTACTTGCATGTTGTGTCATGTCTCTGAATGGATTATGTTGCAAGACCCCCTATGTTGTCCATGTGTTGTAATGATCCGAATTTTTTAGGCGAGTTAATCCTCAGTACTTGTATGATTGACATAAGGTGAACTGTGTCACATCCCTAGTCTGGTATGACCTAGACTAGCCAGTCAGTTGTGCATCATATTTAAATTTCATTTAAATTTGAAATGAGGATTGGTGGAACCCTCAGAATCATTTTTGAAAATGACCCAAATAAAAATTTCTCCAAAAGGGTCCAAGAAAATGCTCATGTTGCCCTCTGAAAATATTGGACAGAGATAAAAATCAAAACAATATTTTTAGGAGCTCATGGACATTTATTTTGGCCAATTGGATTAATTCAATAAATATTTGCATTGGAAATATATTTCTATATATATGAAATATGGTCCAAAAATTATGCCAATTATAAAAGAGCTCTGGAATAATATATCTAGCTCCTGCAAAAATTGGCATAAGGAAATTAAATGATTTAATATATTTATTAAATCAAAACAAATGTCAGAAAAATTAGAAAACAAAAATAAAAGAAGGAGGGGCTTACCTGGGCCTCCCCTCCCCTGCGCAGCCCAGCCGCAGCAGGCCGGCCCAGCCAGGAGGCGGCCCAGCCCGCCTGGCCCCCCCCCTCCTCTGTCGTCTTCCTCCCCGACAGGGGAACGGCGCGTGCCGACGCGTGCGCACCGCCGCGCCTCCACCTCCTGCTTCCCTGGCCACCTCCTGCTTCCTCCTCGTCGCCTGGAACGCCCCGGACGACGCCACGCAGCCCCGACCGCCCTCTCACTCTCTCATTCCTCCCCCCTCCCCTGGTTCTCTCTCCCCCTCGCACACCCGAGCGCTGCCGCCGCC
>NC_041382.1:581069355-581183011 GCF_002162155.2 Triticum dicoccoides | reverse complement strand
GGCCGGCATGTGTCCTTCTTCGATCCTGTGTCTGTCCCTTCGGGGAAATGTCACGCGATGAATACCGGAGTCCTGCTAGCCCGCTACAGCCCGGTTCACCGGAGTCTTGTTAGCCCAGTGCTACAGCCTGGATTCACTCGCTGATGACCGACACGTTCGATGCTGGGTCATGGATGCCTGTCCCTGTAAGTTAGTGCCACTTTGGGTTTACGACTAGCCATGTCAGCCCGGGCTCTTTATCATATGGATGCTAGCGACACCATCATATACGTGTGCCAAAATGCGCAAACGGTCCCGGGCAAAGGTAAGGCGACACCCGTGGGGATACCGTGCGTGAGGCCGCAAAGCGATATGAGGTGTTACATGCTAGATCGATGTGGCATCGAGTCGGGGTCCTGACAGCGTTGGTATCAGAGCCTGACTGCCTGTAGGATTACCAAGCCATACTGGTCGAAGTTGAGTCTAGAAATTCTTTAGTTATATAAGGGAATTGATTGTGGGATGGAACGTAAGGCTCTTTTTACTCCTTTGCCTCATGGCCTTCTGATCTGAGTCATCCTATCTTTCCGACGGGGTTAAGGAACTAGGCTTCTCCTCCGTCTATCAGGATCACGTGTTACTACTCCGTAGTTCCATAGGATTGGTTGATCAGAGTCATACCCCAGTTTCGAGTACTTCCGGTGTAGTCTGGTTAGTACTATCTCAGAACCTTGAGTGATGATGATAAGTATGTTACTACCCCATTTTTAGTAGGATGTCTCATTCTGAGCATTTTACTGCCGTTATGCTGCCGGATTTTCCCTAGGAGTTCGAGTGATACTAATTCCTTGTCCTACATTCTACAGTCCTTAGTTGTTGCTGATTCCGTCCTTGATTCGTTTCTCAGGATGTCATCAGCCAAGCGAAGTTCCGTTGCTCGTAACCAGAATCACGGAGATGGTAGGGATGAGGATCCTCCCGACCAGCCTTCGTTGACAGAGTTCATGCTAGAGATGGAAAGGAACAAGTGTGAGTCCAACCACTTGTTGGCACGTATCGAGAAGAACACCGCACATCAGTCCAACAAGTCTGTGACCATTCATGACTTCATTCGCTTGCACCCACCTACCTTTCATCATTCCATCGAGCCACTCGATGCAGATGATTGGCTCCGTAGCATCACCCATAAGCTGCGTTCCGCGAACGTAGCTGAAGATGACAAGGTCACTTATGCCACATATCACCTGGAAGGTCCTGCTAGTCTTTGGTGGCAGAACTATGAGGCTATGCTTCCAGCTGGCCAGATTCCTACCTGGCAGGATTTCACTGAGGCTTTTCGCGAGCATCACATTCCCCAGGCCCTTCTTGATCGCAAGAGAGAAGAGTTCTGTAGTCTCACCCAGAGTAAGATGGCTGTTGATGCTTATAGCAGAGAGTTCGAGAACCTTGGCCGCTATGCCACAGAAGAAGTGTCCACGGACGCCAAGAAGCAAGCTAGGTTCCGGAAGGGTCTCAACCCCAAGTTGCGTCGTGATCTCCACCTGCATCATTGTGATACATTCCAAGCCCTTGTGAACAAGGCCATCAATGCAGAGACAGCTCAACTCACTTACGAGGAGTCTCGTAAGCACACCCGTGATTTGGGATCTCCCTCTGGCTCTAGCTCCCAGAAACGCCGGATTTGGGTTCCAAACTCCGCTCTTCCTTCCGGTTATACACCGAGGTCATCTCATGTGGTGCCTCCTCCAGCTCAGTCGTATGTTCCACCCAGGTCTACTGGTAGGCCATTTGTCAGTGCGGGTCCCCGTCCAACCTCAGGGACTTGCTTCACATGCGGGAAGCCAGGACACTATGCACATGATTGCTCTCAAACTAGTTATGCTCCACCTCAGCCCGAGAAGACTGTTGGCTGTGTTAAGCCATCACGCAAGATGATCAGTGCCAAGTCAGTTTCCACTGAACGTGGACGTGTGCATCACGTCTCAGCTAAAGACGCTCATGATGATCCGGATGTCGTTCTTGGTACACTCCTTGTCAATTGTCACCCAGCATCAGTTCCATTCGATACTGGAGCGTCTCATTCCTTCATTTCTGAAAGCTATGCCCGCTTGCACGACATGTCATTTTGTGATATGCCCTCTCCACTACTTATTCAAACTCCTGGATCCAAATGGCAAACTTCTAGGATAAGTTATGGCAATGAAATCCTTGTTGATAGACTTGTATTCCTTGCATCATTTGTAGCCCTCAAGTCTTCAGATATTAACATCATCTTGGGTATGGACTGGATGACAGCTCATCATGCCAAGATTGATTGTTACACAAGATCTGTTCAGCTTACACACCCGTCTGGCAAGATAGTCACCGTCTCCACTAGAGTTGCAGAGCGTCAGCTCTATTCTCTTAATGCCAGCCCTCTTCCAGACCTTGAAGATATCCCGGTAGTCCGTGACTTTCCGGATGTCTTTCCAGAGGAACTGCCAGGTGTTCCACCTGACAGAGATGTAGAGTTCGTCATAGATCTTATCCCAGGAACAGCTCCAATCTCCCGGAGACCTTACAAGATGGCACCCTTAGAACTAGCCGAGCTTAAGAAACAACTCGATGAGTCCTTGCAAAAGGGTTTCATCCGTCCTAGTTCTTCTCCTTGGGCTTGCCCCGTCCTCTTTGTCAAGAAGAAAGACGGTACGGACCGGATGGTCGTTGATTATCGTCCCGTTAATTTGGTCACGATCAAGAACAAGTATCCGCTCCCCAGGATCAACGACCTGTATGATCAGCTCGCTGGATCCTCAGTCTTCTCCAAGATGGATTTAAGGTTAGGATACCACCAAATCAAGATCAGAAACGGGGACATTCCCAAGACAGCTTTTGTCACTCGTTATGGCCAGTACGAGTACACCGTCATGTCCTTTGGCCTAACCAACGCCCCAGCCACATTCTCCCGCTTGATGAACTCGATCTTCATGGAGTACTTAGATAAGTTCGTCGTGGTTTACCTCGATGATATTCTTATTTACTCGAAGAACGAGGAAGAGCATGCCGAACATCTTAGACTTGTTTTGGAAAAACTCAGAGAACACCGTCTTTATGCCAAGTTCTCCAAGTGTGAATTTTGGTTGCCAGAAGTGACCTACCTAGGCCACGTAATCTCTGGTAAGGGCATTGCTGTCAATCCCGAGAGAGTTCAAGCCGTTCTCGATTGGACTCCACCTGAGACCGCTAAACAAGTTAGGAGTTTCCTTGGTCTAGCCAGTTATTGTCGCCGCTTTGTTGAAAACTTCTCCAAAGTAGCCAAACCCCTCACGGAACTTCTCAAGAAAGATAAAAAGTTCGAGTGGTCCCCACAGTGTGAGTACAGTTTTCAGGAACTGAAAAGACGCCTGACTTCTGCTCCCATACTTGTGCCACCGGATTTCACTAAAGACTTTATTATCTACTGCGACGCCTCACGACAGGGACTAGGTTGCATTCTTATGCAGGATCGTCATGTGATTGCCTATGCATCTCGACAGTTGCATCCACATGAGGAGAATTATCCTACACATGATCTAGAGCTTGCAGCCGTAGTCTATGCACTCAAGACCTGGCGACATTACCTCCTTAGTAAACGTTGCGAGATTTACACCGATCACCAGAGTCTCAAGTATATCTTCACCCAACCAGATTTGAACCTTAGGCAAAGACGTTGGCTGGAGTTAATCACAGATTATGATCTAGGGATTACCTACACCCCAGGCAAAGCCAATGTCATGGCTGATGCTCTAAGCCGTAAATCCTATTGCAACAATCTCATGTTGCAGCAAGGCCAACCACTTCTCCATGAGGAATTCTGTAAGCTTAACCTTTACATTGCTCCTCGCGGATTCCTTTCTACCTTGGTGGCGAAACCTACCCTTGTGGATCTTATCATAGAAGCCCAGAAGCATGACACAGGGATTACCCGGATCAAGAGAAACATTAAGAAGGGAGTTGGTGGATGTTTCTCTATGGATGATCGTGGTGTTGTTCTCTTTGAGAATCGCTTGGTGGTTCCCAAGAAGCAACATCTTCGTCAGTTGATTCTTAAGGAGGCGCATGAATCTCCTCTCACGATTCATCCCGGTAGTACTAAGATGTATCAGGACCTACGCCAGAGGTTCTGGTGGACTAGGATGAAGAGAGAAATCGCTGAGTTCATTGCTAAATGTGACATTTGTCGTCGCGTTAAGGCAGAGCATCAAAGGCCTGCTGGCACCCTTCAGCCTTTAGCTATTCCTGAGTGGAAATGGGATAAAGTTGGTATGGACTTCATTACCGGCTTTCCCAGGACCAAGAAAGGGAATACCGCTATCTTCGTAGTCGTTGATCGTCTTTCCAAAGTGGCTCACTTCCTTCCTGTTCGGGAAAGTATCACTGCTGGTCAGCTTGCTGACTTATATATTTCTCGAATAGTGTCACTTCATGGTGTTCCACTAGAGATCAATTCAGACCGTGGCAGTCTTTTCACTTCTCATTTCTGGGAGAGTTTCCAAACTGCCATGGGAACCCATCTTTCCTTCAGTACCGCTTTCCACCCTCAGTCGAGTGGTCAGGTGGAACGGGTCAATCAAATTCTCGAAGACATGCTCAGAGCTTGCGTTATCTCTTTCGGTATGGATTGGGAGAAATGTCTTCCTTTCGCCGAGTTTGCCTATAACAATAGCTACCAATCCAGCCTCAAGCAAGCTCCTTTTGAGGTTCTCTATGGACGAAGATGTCGAACACCTTTGAACTGGTCAGAAACCGGTGAAAGACAATTCTTTGGACCGGATATGATCCAGGAGGCAGAAGAGCAAGTTCGCATCATTCGTGAGAATTTGAAAACAGCCCAGTCTCGTCAGAAAAGCCAGTATGATCGTCATCATAAGGATATGACTTATGAAATTGGCGACCAAGCTTACCTTCGGGTTACTCCTTTGAAGGGTACCCATCGTTTCGGTATCAAGGGCAAGTTGGCTCCTCGTTACATTGGTCCTTTTCGTATTCTCGCTAAACGAGGAGAGGTTGCCTACCAATTGGAACTACCCCCACATCTTTCTCGAGTTCATGATGTCTTCCACGTCTCTCAACTCAGGCGTTGCTTCTCGGATCCTATCCGCGGAGTGGACCACGAAACGCTTGATCTCCAAGATAACCTCACATACCGAGAGTACCCGGTTCGCATTCTTGATCAAGCAGAGCGTGTTACCCGACGTCAGAACATCAAGTTTCTCAAAGTTCAGTGGTCTCATCATTCCGAGAGAGAGGCTACTTGGGAGCGAGAAGATCGTCTTCGACTGGAGTACCCCGCTTTCTTTCCGTCGACCCCTGAATCTCGAGACGAGATTCTTTCAAGTGGGGGCGAGTTGTCACATCCCTAGTCTGGTATGACCTAGGCTAGCTAGCCATTTGTGCATCATATTTAAATTTCATTTAAATTTGAAATGAGGATTGGTGGAACCCTCAGAATCATTTTTGAAAATGACCCAAATAAAAATTTCTCCAAAAGGGTCCAAGAAAATGCTCATGTTGCCCTCTGAAAATATTGGACAGAGATAAAAATCAAAACAATATTTTTAGGAGCTCATGGACATTTATTTTGGCCAATTGGATTAATTCGATAAATATTTGCATTGGAAATATATTTCTATATATATGAAATATGGTCCAAAAAATTATGCCAATTATAAAAGAGCTCTGGAATAATATATCTAGCTCCTGCAAAAATTGGCATAAGGAAATTAAATGATTTAATATATTTATTAAATCAAAACAAATGTCAGAAAAAATTAGAAAACAAAAATAAAAGAAGGAGGGGCTTACCTGGGCCTCCCCTCCCCTGCGCAGCCCAGCCGCAGCAGGCCGGCCCAGCCAGGAGGCGGCCCAGCCCGCCTGGCCCCCCCTCCTCTGTCGTCTTCCTCCCCGACAGGGGAACGGCGCGTGCCGACGCGCGCGCACCGCCGCGCCTCCACCTCCTGCTTCCCTGGCCACCTCCTGCTTCCTCCTCGTCGCCTGGAACGCCCCGGACGACGCCACGCAGCCCCGACCGCCCTCTCACTCTCTCATTCCTCCCCCCTCCCCTGGTTCTCTCTCCCCCTCGCACACCCGAGCGCTGCCGCCGCCATCGCTCGCCGTTGCCGTGGCCACCGGTCTCCCCTCACCTCCCCGACACGCCCAGGAGCTCCGCTTCGTCGCCAGCTACCTCCTCGCCGAGCCACGCAAGCCGGAGTGCCCCGAGGAGCCACCATCGCCATCGTCTTCCTCCTCGGGCTCCGCCGTCCGCCGCCGTCGATTCGCCGTCACCAGGCCTTCCTCGACCCCGCTGTGCTGCTCTGCGTGATCGCGGTGAGCTCCGCCGTCGTTCCCCTTTCTTCTCCCCCTCGTATCCACGCCGTAGCACCGTTCCCCACCACGGCCGAAGCCCCTCGCCGCCGTCCATGTCGCCGCCGCCGTCTCGGCCCGCCTCCGCCCAAACCAAGCCTCCCATCGCGCTCCTGGTGCCACGAGGGTGCCGCCGAGCCCCTCAGGTGGCCTCCCCGTGCCCCGCAGCCCATTTCCGCTCGAAGCCGAGCTCCGGCCGCCGCCCCGAGCTCCGCTCCGGCGAGCTCCGCCGCCCCCGCAGCCTCCCGCAGGAACCCCTAGACGCGCGCGAGTCTGGGCTTCGCGTGGGTGGTCTCCGCCGCCCGAATGGTCGCCGGAACGGCGATCCCGAGCCCCTCCGCCGCGTTTGTTGCCGCCGGCGGCTAAACGCCGGCGTTTTTGCCCCGGTTGACCAGGGGGTTTGACCTCCCCTGGCTCAATGACAGTGGGCCCCGTCGTCAGGTGATTAGCCTAGTGCTAATCACCGTTAACTAACCCCCCCCTGACGCTGACCAGTGGGCCCGACCCCCCTAACCTTTTAATTAAACTAAATAAACCCCTGTTAACCCCAGTGTCACTGATGTGTGGGACCCACACGTCAGGTTTGACCCTGGACAGCCGCGTTGACCCGCTGACGTCGTGCTGACGTCATGCTGGCGCAATAATATAATTTTTGGATTTAAATTTAATCAGAAAATTCCAGAAATTGATTTAAACTTCAAAAATTCATAGAAATTCAACCGTAGCTCAGATTAAAATAATTTATATATGAAAAATTATCAGAAAAATGCAACCTTTCCATCTGTACTAGTTTCATGCATGACAAACCAACTTATACATGCTGAATATGGGAAAACACATTAGTGCATATATAAGAGACTTAATTTAGAAATGCATTTGAACCTTTGGTTCAAAAGGACTTCAAACCAAATGTTTACTAGATGCATTAGCTCAAACAGCATCACATCTACATGCCATGTTCATGCATCATATTGTTGCATATGATTGTGTATTGATTGCCGGCACCGTTCCTTCTCGATAGGTCCTGCTCCGGAGACGTTCCAGAGTACCTGTCTGTGAAGCAGTGCCTCCCTTGTTGATTTACCAGGCAAGCAAACCCCCTTGTTCATTTCGATAAAACCCTACTCTCTTGCTCCTGCTCTCAGTTATTGCATTAGGACAACAACGATTCATCTGCTACTTTGTGCTGCGGTAGTTGAACCCATTCCTCTGCATGACCTGTCATTGCCACAGTAAATAGTTGAAACCCACTAGCATGTGTAGGAGTTGATTGAAGCCATTGTTGTGTTCCTACCATGCTATGCCTGCTATTGCTTAGAGTTGTGTCAGGTCTGATTCATTGGGAATGAATTGGAGTGTCACGATATGTACTGATGCTGAGAGTGAAGTGTGTGAACACGATTTGGTAAAGGTAGCGGTGAGAGGCCATGTAGGAGTACATGGTGGGTTGTCTCACTGGAACCGTCCTTAAGCCCTGAGTTCTGTGTATGTTGTCCAATGACTCGATACTACCACACATTGGGCTCCGGGCGCTCCAAGCCCTCTCGACTTATTAACCAACTTGATCTCTGTCCAGGAGTCGCAACTAGTTTCTGGTGTTTGTAGGTAGTGCTATTTTTCTACCAAGTGGCACCCGGCAGGGTGGGCTTGGGACAGACTAGGCACACGTGGCCTGGTGTACCGAGTGGCACCCGGATGGTGGGCTCGGGAACCCTGCTCACATCGTTTGGGGCCGTGAGCGACACCCCGGCCGGATCTCCTTGCGGATGGAACCCGAATAGGCGATAAACCTGGATTAGAGTCTTGTGTGGTTAGTCAGGTCGTGGCCGACACCCTCGCCAGGCTTCCGCTTGAAGGTTGCCGAGATACATGACGTGTACATGGCGGTAAGTGGCGAGAGCGTGTGTGAAGAAGTACACCCCTGCAGGGTTAACATGATCTATTCGAATAGCCGGGTCCGCGGTTATGGACTTCTTGGATGCTTACATGGTACATAGACAACTTGAAGTGGATACTATAAAATGCTCAAGACAAGTGTGAGTGCTATGGATGGCCTTCTCGTAGGGAGACGGGGATGAATCCATAGTAGTGTATTGTATGGTGATTAGTGGACTCGTGTACGTTGTTTCACCTCCAGAGTTTCTGGTAGTCGTAGAACAGGATAGCCACAGAGTCAAAGCTGGCTTGCTGCAACTAAACCCCACATTACCCTCTTGATACAAATGCATGTACGATAGGATCTGATGTAAGTCTTGCTGAGTACCTTTGTACTCATGTTGCTTTATTTATGTTTTTGCAGCTGAGACTTCGGTCTTACTAGTGTTCTCGTGGACTTCGACTAGTAGCTAGTACCTCAGCTACGATCTTGATCGGATGTTGTAGATAGCCAGGCTCTTCAGCCTTTTTCTTTTGTAGATGTCTGTACCCAGACATGTAATGCTTCCGCTTGTTGCTTGTATGCTCTGTATGATGGGTCTTGTGACCCCTGTTTGCAATATATGCTATGACGGCTCTTCTGAGCCTTTATCTATATGAGTTGTTGAGTTATGCTGTGATGCCATGTTGTACAGCACATACTTGCATGTTATGCGTACGTGTAATGTGTATTGCTATGTGTGGGATCTGACTATCTAGTTGTTTATTCTTAGTAGCCTCTCTTACCGGGAAATGTCTCCTAGTGCTTCCACCGAGCCCTGGTAGCTTGCTACTGCTCCGGAACACTTAGGCAGGCCGGCATGTGTCCTTCTTCGATCCTGTGTCTGTCCCTTCGGGGAAATGTCACGCGATGAATACCGGAGTCCTGCTAGCCCGCTACAGCCCGGTTCACCGGAGTCCTGTTAGCCCAGTGCTACAGCCTGGATTCACTCGCTGATGACCGACACGTTCGATGCTGGGTCATGGATGCCTGTCCCTGTAAGTTAGTGCCACTTTGGGTTTACGACTAGCCATGTCAGCCCGGGCTCTTTATCATATGGATGCTAGCGACACCATCATATACGTGTGCCAAAATGCGCAAACGGTCCCGGGCAAAGGTAAGGCGACACCCGTGGGGATACCGTGCGTGAGGCCGCAAAGCGATATGAGGTGTTACATGCTAGATCGATGTGGCATCGAGTCGGGGTCCTGACAAACTGTTTTTCGTGTGAGCATATCGTATTGGATGAAATAATTGTTTCACTCAGAGTGTATCCAACCTACTGAATTCGAAGATCGCGGCATTTCCAAATCATAATCATATATAAAGGTGGAATGAATCTTTGTTGTGGTTTTGAAGAAATAAATAACAAAATGTATAATTATCTGTGGATATTCGTAATCGAATACAAATTGGATTTGAATTTAGTTTGCCAGGTCCCAGGGCAAACGTGAATGCTAATTCTCCAAAGTTTTGAACGAAGCGGCTAAACACCCACTATAATTTGTGGGCTGCCCGAAGCAAGTGCTTGCGAGATGGAAATTACTGTCTACCCCTGACACTTGACATCCTTATCGACCAGATTTACACTGCTGTCGATAGGGGTAGACTAGTAACTTCAATCAGACATGACATGACGGTCTCTGAGCCCATTCAGACACGGTGGGCGCCAAACGTGGGCGGCAAAACACATTTGATTCAAGCTCGTCCGAAAGACATGTGTCTCTTCCTCCATTTGCCCATTCATACATGGTGGGCAGCAAAACAAACTCTCCTCGTCCGAAATCGATGTAGGCTAATATTTTAAATAGGGGCAGATGTGTAACTTCCATCAGACGTGACACAACCGCCCTACCTGTCAGCCCCATTCATACACCATGGGCGCCGACCGTGGGCGGTAAAACACCCTCTCCTCGCTCGAAATAGTTACCGGCAAATATTTGGGAGATGCGAGATTACCGTCCTATCCCCAACCGACACGATGTTCGAAATTTTAAACGGGAGATAAGTTCGTAACTTTCCCCCATTTCAGAGAAGCGCGTCCCAAAGTTTGAGATCCCCCTCCCCTCCATTTCCCCATTCAAACACTGTCGGCGGCACGACAACCTCCGCACTGCGGCCAGCCTCCTCCGTCTGCCACCCCATCCTCCAGCTTGCCGGAGCCGCTACCCCTACCCCGTCGTCCATTGCAAGAGATGGACGTCTCTCATCCATGGTGCTGGACCAGGATCCTTTCATCGCCTCCTCTCGCTTCATCGGCGCCATCATCCACCTTGTCGTTGCCGCTCCTACGACCGCCTCGTCCACGGCAATAGGATATATCCCCCGACCCAGTCGTCTGCTATCTAAAGTCTTATTCCCCGCCGCCGACAGCCATCGCACTCGCAGCACCCTCAGCGTATCAGCATAGGCCTACACGGCGTCGCAAGAGAGGTGGTACTCTTCCATATGTTCTTAAGTTATTGATCTCAACCGGAAAATAGATCGTAATTTGTTTACTGTACTTTTCTTGTCCGTACCAAATCATAGTGGCTAGTTGAAAGCAAACATTGGTTGTGAAGTAGCTTTGTCCGGTTTGCAAACATTGGCTCTTGCGGTCGACTGGTCAGGTCGAGTTGTTCTCCCTTGGTATATTTTGAATCTGTCAGGTCAGGTTGACTTGTTCTTATTTACTATATGTTGAAGCTATCATCTGCGAAGTGTCATCACTTCTGGAGCTCTCATATTTTGAGTAGTAGGCCACATTATATTAATGCACACAACAAATTACAGCATGCATGGCATCTTTTAAAAGAATTGCAGAGATAGCACAAAGGGGTTTACAGGGAGGCAGTATTGGATTAGAATCACTTCTGTATTACAAAGAAAATCTCGCTTGTTTTTATGTTTTCATGCATATCAGATATTGAACATTATCAAAATGAATATGAGAATGGGCGCACGAGAGGAATATTGCGGAACGATCCACTGGCTAACAAACTTGGCATGGTGGAGGATGGCCTACCTTATTCACCCATCAAGGTGCTTGCTCTAACTTTGCAAAGTTGTATTGGTCGCACATATTTTGCATCTGACCTCTTGCACTACTTCTACTTTGTTACACCATCTGCTTAGTTTAAGCATCATATATGAGTATATGCCATACCTATCCATTTTCTGTACCTATTCCATGTGTCGTCACACTATGTTTTTCCAGTCAAATGTTGTTCTTTCATAATAGATGTCCAAAAGGAAGAGGGTGAGTGCAGATCCTCAAGGAGTACAAACTAGGTATTTGGAAAAGGTAGTGATACCTGTTAAATCAGATAGATCAGCAGCCACAGAAAACACAGGCCCAACTGTATCACACTTTACCCCTACTCCAGTGGCCAAACCCCTATTAGAACTGTTGGGAGCCCAGCGTCCGGTACTGTCTATGATATCAATTCAAAATTTGAACTCCTAAATTTCTGCTTGTGCCTTACCTTCTCTCTTGTATGAAAACTAATTTCGGATGAATCTCCTTGCTCAAAGGATCATACGATCTCAAAACAATAATGGGCTCTGCATTGCTCTTGTCAGTACCTCCCTCCCTTTTGCCTTGTAACGCTGTACTTAATTAATTGCCATTTGATTATGTATCATCAGTCTGCACCTGAGCTTCATTATCCTCTGTTTCTTCCAATATTATTTGATCCATATTTACTCTTTGAAAAATGTAGAATAATGGCAACGCTTACAAAGAATTTTCTTTGGGGAATTTATTGAATTATCCTTCCATCAACATGGAGAAGGGCTTTGTCCAGCCCGTGTTAACATGTAATGTAAGTTAATCCTTCTCAAGCCTTCAAACTTTGTTCTAGTATAGATTTGGATAGGCATGATTTCCTCCACTGTTGTTTGCTTTGCTGTTTACATCTGATTGGATGTTTGCAACAACTATGAGTTTCAAATTGTAGTTATAAAAACATGTTCCTTATGCAGAAAAGATCCATTTATTTGCTTATATAATTGTGAAACCTGTTACGTGTCTCCTTGTTTCTCTTTCAGACTCGTATCTCTTACGCCAGGCAGAACTTTAGGGAAGATAGTGAGCCAAACCATCTTGAGGACAGCGAGATGACCCCAAGGTCCTGTCTTGATGAAGACAGTGAGTTGAACCTACTCACCAGCAGGTGTGAGACAACCTCTGTGTAGTCGCTGCCTCAATCAGTTCGACTTCTTCAGTCTCAACTTAAAGCGGAAAGGCTTTCTTCAGCTCAGCTCCGACTTGAAGTCAAAGATGCAATGAAGATGTCAGAGGACTGTCGTGTGCACCATCATGCTTTAAATCTAGTGTTGATGCATCTATCATTGACACAACTGAGGTCTACTCAGCTTCTTTAGCTGTTGGGGGGGGGGGCGACCTGGCCAGGCCTAGTGCCTTCTGAAGTGCTCTCAGTTTTGTATATTCTTTTGTCGGCGCGTTTATTTTCACTGGTGGCGAACTTTGATGCCCAGTGGATGTAATATGTGTGATAGCCGTGATAGCCTAGCGTAAGTTGCTTGCTTATTTATTTCCTTGTTGTCTTGTTTATTTGTTTGCTTGTAGTCATTGCAGTTCTTTTTCCGCGGTTTGCTAGTGGCTGCAATAACCTATTTTTTTAAACTAGGCCACAATAACCATGGGCTAATATTTACTGTAGTGACACTAGGCCTCCTACAGGCCGTAGAAATAGTGGGCCTTCTACGGGCCATAGAAACAGTGGGCCTTCTACGGGCCGTAGAAATAATGGGCCTTCTACGGGCCGTAGAAACAATGGGCCTTCTACGGGCCGTATCATCAATGGGCCTTATACGGGCAGTATGATCGATTGGCCAAACATGGGCCAATAACAGACCGCATTATGGCCATAAACGGCCTAGAGTTGGAATTGTCCGTTCATGGGCCGACTGAGGGAGTCCTGGATTAGGGGGTGTTCGGATAGCCAAACTATACCTTCAAGCCGGACTCCTGGACTATGAAGATACAAGATTGAAGACTCCGTCCCGTCTCCGGAAGGGACTTTCCTTGGCGTGGAAGGCAAGCTTGGCGATACGGATGTTCAGATCTCCTACCATTGTAACCGACTCTATGTAACCCTAACCCTATCCGGTGTCTATATAAACCGAAGGGTTTTAGTCCGTAGGACAACATACACATCAACAATCATACCATAGGCTAGCTTCCAGGGTTTAGCCTCTCTGATCTCGTGGTAGATCTACTCTTGTACTACCCATATCATCAATATTAATCAAGCAGGACGTAGGGTTTTACCTCCATCGAGAGGGCCCGAACCTGGGTAAAACTTCGTGTCCCCTGCCTCCTGTCACCATCCGGCCTAGACGCACAGTTCGGGACCCCCTACCCGAGATCCGCCGGTTTTGACACCGACATTGGTGCTTTCATTGAGAGTTCCTCTATGCCGTCGCCGTCAGGCCCGATGGCTCCTACGATCATCAACGGTGATGCAGTCCAAGGTGAGACCTTCCTCCCCGGACAGATCTTCGTCTTTGGCGGCTTCGCACTGCGGGCCAATTCACTTGGCCATCTAGAGCAGATCGAAAGCTACGCCCCTGGCCGTCAGGTCAGATTTGGAAATTTAAACTACATGGCTGACATCCGCGGGGACTTGATCTTCGACGGACTCGAACCACCGCCGAGCGCGCCGCACTGTCACGACGAGCATGATCTAGCTCTGCCGCCGAATAGTACCCTGGAGGCCGCACCCGCGTCGGCTCCGACCCTGAGTTCGGAGCCAGCCGTGCCGATCAAGGATGGGCGGTTGGACGCCACCTCGGGGGTTGTGATCCCAACGGCGGTTGAGCCGAACACCAGCCCCGTACTCTGCGAGACTCGTGACTCCACGAAGCCGGATTCTTCTCTGGACTCCGAACCCTCCGTGCCCCTGTCAATCGAATCCGATTGGGCACCGATCATGGAGTTCACGGCCGTGGACGTCTTTCAGCACTCACCTTTCAGCGATATGCTGAAGTCACTGAAGTCTCTCTCTTTATTAGGAGAGCCCTGGCCGGACTACGGTCAGCAAGGTTGGAGTACGGACGATGAAGAAATTCAAAGCCCACCCACCACCCACTTTGTAGCCACTGTCGACGATTTAACCGACATGCTCGACTTCGACTCCGAAGACATCGACGGTATGGACGTCGATGAAGGAGACAATGAAGAACCAGCGCCTGTTGGGCCCTGGAACGCCACCTTGTCATATGATGTATACACGGTGGACGCACCAAAAGATGACGACGAGGAGCAGAAGGACGCACCAAAGGCCTGTTCCCTCGAAAAGCAGTCAAAACGGCGACGCAAGCGCCGCCCCAAATCCCGCCTCGACAGAAATAGCGATCACACAGACCCAGCGCTGGAGTAGGGCGAACCGCTGCCGGACAACGGCAATCCGGATATCCAAACCGAACAAACAAATCCTATCAGGGATAATGGTCCGAACGACATAATGACGGACAGGCACCCGGAGCATCAGAATGCCCGCGAAAGGCTCGTTGCCACCGCAAGGAGCCTTAAAAAGCAGAAGCGAAGGCTCAAGGCCGCGCAAAACAAACTCCAATTCAGATGGAGTAAAATACTTAATACAGCAGCAATGTACGGCGACGATCGCCCCTCAAAGAGCTACCCAAAGCGGAAGCTGCTACCCGAATTCGATGAGGAGGCCTCCAACCCCCCACAACCAAATATCAAAGCAACCACCTGGTCGGATAGACGACCCCTCTATCAACACAGAACGGCATACAATGCCGCTCACAATACAACACGCGACCCATGCGAGGGTTCGCACCCAAAGGACGGCGCAACAAGATCCATCTATGGACCACGCAAGCGCGCCCCAGCATACAATGCAACACAACAAGCATCAGAACAACGCGGTACACCCAGTTACAGGGGTGCCGCACACCCCCTATGTTTCACCGATGAGGTGCTGGACCATGAATTTCTAGAGGGATTCAAGCCCGTAAACATAGAGGCATACGATGGGACAACAGACCCTGGGGTTTGGATTGAGGACTATATCCTTCATATCCATATGGCTCAAGGAGATGATCTCCACACCATCAAATACTTACCCCTCAAGCTCAAAGGGCCAGCTCGTCACTGGCTCAAAGGCCTCCCCGAAAGCTCCATTGAAAGTTGGGAAGAGCTCGAAGACGCCTTTCGGGCAAATTTTCAAGGAACTTATGTCCGACCTCCGGATGCGGACAATTTGAGTCATATAACTCAACAGCCCGGAGAGTCAGCCCGAAAGCTTTGGAATAGGTTTCTCACTAAAAAGAACCAGATTGTCGACTGTCCGGACGCCGAAGCCTTGGCAGCTTTCAAGCATAGCGTCCATGACGAATGGCTCGCCAAACACCTCGGCCAAAATAAGCCAAGAACGATGGCCGCATTAACAAACCTCATGACCCGCTTTTGCGCGGGTGAGGATAGCTGGCTAGCTAGATGCAGCACCAGCGACCCCAGTACATCTGAAGTTAGAGATGGAAACGGGAAATCACGGCGCAATAGCAATAGCAAACGCTGGAATAAATAAGACAACACGAAGGGCACGGCAGTAAATGCCGGATTCAAAAGCTCCCGGCCAGGTCAAAAGCCGCCCACTAAAGGCACCAGGGATGAACCGTCCAGCCTCAACGGAATTCTGGACCAGGTATGTCAGATACATAGTACCCCTAGCAAGCCCGCTAATCATACCCACGGAGAATGTTGGGTATTGAAGCAGTCCGGCAAACTCAACGCCGTACACAAGGGGGAGGATACACCAAGTGAAGACGAGGACGAGCCTCCCAAGCAAGACACTGGGGAACAAAGGAAATTCCCACCATAAGTCAATACAGTAAACGTACTACACATGATCAAGGGGAAAAACAATGCGACACCCCCAGGAAATCATACCCAAGTGCCTGTCACCGCGAAGTCCTGCCAATGGTCGTCTCAACCGATCATTTTCGACCATCGCAATTACTCAGCAAGTATCCGACACGCAGGATGGGCTGCCTTGGTATTAGACCCAGTAATTGGCGGATATCACTTCACACGAGTCTTGATGGACGGCGGTAGCAGCCTAAACCTAATATAGCAGGATACAATCCGCGGGATGGGGTTAGACCCAACACAAATTCGCCATAGTAATACTACCTTTAAAGGAGTAATGCCAGGCCTAGGGGCTCGTTGTATGGGCTCCCTCCTTCTACAAGTTATATTCGGCTCCCCCGATAACTTCCGTAGCGAGCATTTAACCTTACACATCGCTCCGTTTCAAAGTGGCTATCAAGCACTGCTCGGGCGCGAAGCTTTCGCTCGCTTTAATGCAATACCACACTACGCCTCCCTCACACTCAAGATGCCCGGTCCATGCGACATCATTTCAGTGCACGGAAATATCAAGCGATCTCTGCGCGCCGAAGAGAGTGAGGCTGCCTTGGCAGCCACACACTAAAGGCGGCCGGACTAGCCAAAGCGCCCCATAGGTCGTCAAGACCTCGGACACAACTAATCGAGTCCGGCGCCGCTACTTATACCGAATAAATGGTCACACCCCTACTTACAAGGGGCTCAACGCGCGCAGACATGTGGCCATTCCTCCTCATTTTAAATTATGCATAGTTTCTTTAATTATCTTTTTTGCACGACAACCTTTTTCACCTAAATTCCTCTCTTTTACAGACGATCATCGTGCCACACCCGTCCAGGATATGGCACAACGGAGACACAAGCGCAGACGTGCAGCAGGGACCCGCTCCAAGGATTCTTTTTAGATTAAGACCCTCCGTAAACCTTCTTTACTGTCTCTTGTTGATACATATCCACCATTGAGAAGGATGCTGACATCTTGGCATGTGGCCACGCCAGACAAATGCACGTACCTGGACATAAGGGGCTTCTTACGAAGGCCATTATTTAGGCCCGGTTTATACCACAAAGAGCGAATACCTTAGGGAGTGTTCGGCGTCATGTGTTTGGCCCTATATGCATCATCTCCGAATCATTCTCTTTGGTCAAATGTTGGGTTTGCCCGGCTCCTGTGTTTTGGTGCCTAACGTTCCGCTTTACCGGCTAAGGTAGCACCAGGAGAACTACTGCGATTGTGCCTTGGTTCATTCAGACGAGCACCTCAGTAGAGAAAGCCGAAAACTGACTGTCATGATCTAGCGCGAGACTGGTCAACCACTCGATGACCCATGGGAATGTTAGAATTCCTCCGCCTTAACGAAGGGCCACTTTCCGGCCAGGCATATACGCACCCCGGGATCGGGAGAGTGCGGAGCCACCAGGGGCTATCTAGTAGCCCCACTGTCAAACTCATATGGCTAAGTGAAAGTGTTAAAGCATTATAGTCTGGTTGCCTCGCTCGCTCCGCTATCACCTCCTTAATAGGACCAAGACGTTGTGTTAAGTGTGAACGCGTGTTTCTACGAACAACTCCGCATTATATGCGTGGGGGTTGAAGCCGACGACTGCAATCTTTCAGGTTATACGCATGTATACATAAACGGCCGCCCAGGAGGCATCACAATACTTTCAGGCAAAAGTATAAAAGTAGCCTTATGAAAATTTAAAAAAGCATTTCGCTTACAATGAGATTACATGTCACTCAAACATAATATTTTTTGAGCACTGGGTCTCTATCAAACGAGCACCCTCAAGAACTTCCGCAAAGTAGTGCTCAGCAGCCCTTCGACCTATGGCCGAATCCTGCGCTGCAACAGTGGTAGCATCCATCTCCGCCCAGTATGCTTTAGCACAGGCAAAGGCCATTCGTGCGCCTTCTATACACGCAGACCTCTTCATCGCATTAATGCGCGGCACCACGTCAAGGAACTGCTGCACCAAGCCAAAATAGTTGTTCGGTTTTAGCCTTTCTGGGCATAGTTGATCCACAACAGACCTCACGGCGAGTCCGGACAACCTATTTAGTTCGGCCCATTCGGCTAGTTGGTCAGACAACGAAAGTGGACGCTCGGGAGAATGGAATTGTGTCCAAAATAGCTGGTCCACTTCATGGTCCGTCTGACCCTTGAAGTACTTGGCCGCATCAGCAGCGCTCGCCGCCAAATCCATATACACATCCTCCGAACTCCACAGCCGATACAGAGGGGCATACCGTGGATCTCCGAACTTCCTCTACAGCATAAAGGATTTCCCGGCTACAATATCCCCGGCTTCCCGCAGCTCCTCCTTCTTTGCCCTCATAGCAGAGCGGAGGTCTTTTCCCGTTGCAGCAACCTTCTCAAGGTCCGATGCCTTCGCCTGGTTTTCCTTTTCAAGAGCCCGGCAACGGTCGACGGCGGCTTTTAATTCTACGGCCATATTGGCCATCTTATCCCGGCTCTCGCCATGCACGGCCTTCTCGGCTCGCAACTCTTCGGCCGCCTTCAAAGCAGCCGCATTACCCAATCTTGCTTGTTCCTTGGCTCGGGCAAGTTCCGCCCGCAAGGCTTCAACAGTGGCAGCTCCATCTGCAGTAATAACATGTTAAATATACTGGCTTCATGCTGCTCTTACTATGCGGCGTTTACCAGATAATAACACCTACCCTGCGCCTCGTCAAGCCTTTTGTTAACAAGCTCGATGTCGGCATCTGCCGCATCCAACTGCCGTTCTAATTGGGCAAACTCGCTAGTCCGGCTAGCCACCGGAGCTTCCATCACCTGCTCATAAAAGCAGTATGGGTACTACCTGGGATTATGATCCTCTGATCGTCGTCGTTCCCAACGACAACTAGAGTCTCAGGGGCTACTATCTACACAGGGCACACTTAGCATGTGCAGGACTATCATACATCATTTTACGTACCTCAAAACATGTCAGTAGACTCATAAAAGCTTTATGCAATCCGCTTTCGGCGGACGAGATTCTCTCCATCACCGTATTCATCAGCACACAGTGTTCATCTGAGATGGCTGCTCGCCCCACCAACTCCCTCAGAACATCCGATCGCACACTAGACGGTGCCGGACTCGTTTGTCTGCTCTCTTTGGGAGCCGGACACCGGGAACTTCGAGGGTCGACGGGATTATCTTCTGGCCTCGCCGGACTCGGAGAGGCCCTCCGCAACGACACTTCAGGGTCGCCCGCTTCCGGAGCGGAGGAGTCCGGAGGAGGCGTTTCGCTCTCCATCATCTCTGGAAGAAGATCCCCCGAAGACGATCTCATTTGAGAGGGGCTAAGGCCCGAACTGCAAAGATACATGCAGTGGTTATCTTCTCAGAAGAAAAGACGACATATCTGTACTATTAAGGTATTTTGGGTCACTTACGACTCGTGGGAGAATTGATCCCCCCGAGGACTTTGTGCGGCAACCGCGCCCCCCGGGGTAGGACCCTCTATAGGAGACTTCTTCTCCCATTTTGAAGCTTCGGCTTCCGAATCCCCAAATGCAATCCTTTTCCTCTTGTGGTCATCTTCCTTCGTGAAGACGCTCGCTCCCTCGGCTGGAGCAGCCAGCGTTTGGGGCCCGCGACCGCCCGCATTTTCCTTCAAGGGCTCCGGGCAAGGTGCGGTCTAGAGGATCTTTTCCAATATCAGATTTTCCAAACCCTCAGGGAGGGGGGCCGAGCACCAAATCAACTTCGCCTTTGTTAGTCAGTCCTGGTCAAAAAGCGAACTCTCAGAAATAACTTCGCATCAAAAGAGAGGTAGTACACTCGGTCGAAAGATGCCTTACCTGCTCGGCGGCACGGTTGCTACTCAGGCCCACGTCCTCGGTAATTTCTGGACACTCCACTTGAGGTACGAAGAACAACTTGTACATCTCCTTGTGCGTCAGGCCGAGGAAATTTCGAATGACGCGCGGTCCCTCGGGATTGAACTCCCACAAGAGAAGAGGCCGACGTTTGCAAGGCTGGACTTGACGAACCAACATAACTTGTGTTACCTTGACCAAACTGAAATCTCCATTAAAGAGATCTTGAATGCGGCTTTGCAGTATAGGCACGTCCTTGGCCGGACCCCAGCTCAATCCTCTGCTAATCCATGACATCAGCGGTGGTGGAGGGCCTGGGCGGAAGACAGGGGCGGCCGCCCACTTGGCACTTCTAGGAGCCGTGATGTAGAACCACTCCTGTTGCCACAATTCAGACACCTCTGGAATGGAACCTTTGGGCCATGCAGCTCCCGTCATCTTGTGTATTG
The DNA here is from genome assembly GCF_002162155.2 of Triticum dicoccoides. Classification (NCBI taxonomy): domain Eukaryota; kingdom Viridiplantae; phylum Streptophyta; class Magnoliopsida; order Poales; family Poaceae; genus Triticum; species Triticum dicoccoides. The sequence continues at coordinate 581,162,576 of NC_041382.1, read as the reverse complement.
AGGCGCCTCCACACTCCGCATGTTGCCCCTCGATCATCCTCGGTTTTACTTCAAAGGTCTTGAGCCATAGGCCAAAGTGAGGGGTAACCTGGAGGAAGGCCTCACACACAACAATAAATGCCGTGATATGAAGAAAGGAGTCCGGGGCTAGATCATGGAAATCTAGCCCGTAGTAAAACATCAAGCCCCTGACAAAAGGATCCAATGCAAGGCCTAGACCTCGGAGGAAGTGGGAGACGAACACAACGCTCTCGTTGGGTTCGCGGGAGGGGACGGCCTGCCCTCGGGGAGGCAGCCGATGCAGAATCTCAGCAGTCAGATATCTGGCCTCCCTCAACTTTTTGACGTCTTCTTCCGTGATGGAAGAAGGCACCCATCGGCCTTGAAGGCCAGATCCGGACATGACTGAAGGTTCGGAGCACCTGACCTGAACTTTGGGCGTTTGAGCTTGAGGTGGGGGAAGGATTCGATTGAGCACGGGAGGGAAAAATAAAAGGCCTCATCCCTTTATAAAGAGGGTGGATATCGAGCGTCCTATCTGTGTCCGTTTGGACTTGCCTATGATCTAAGAGTCCTAGAAGTGGTTGGGTTACCCACACCCGTATTGATGAGAATCCCGGAATAAGGGAACACGATCTCTGCTTTGACAAGACGTGCCAAGGAAACCGCCTCGCATAATGCGCTGAGGTGGGATACTGAAACGACTCGGATAAAGGCTTGGCCGTGGTGTGTCACGCTATGGAATACGTCAGCAGATTAGATTTGTGTAAATATTATTCTCTCTATGGCAATATGTGGAAACTTATTTTGCAGAGCCGGACACTATCTTTGTGTTTAAAATCTTCTATAAAGTACTTGGAGGAGGAACCCACCTTGCAATGCCGAAGACAATCTGCACGCCGGACTCGTCGTCATTGAAGCCTGGTTCAGGGGCTACTGAGGGAGTCCTGGATTAGGGGGTGTTTGGATAGCCGAACTATACCTTCAAGCCGGACTCCTGGACTATGAAGATACAAGATTGAAGACTCCGTCCCGTGTCCGGAAGGGACTTTCCTTGGCGTGGAAGGCAAGCTTGGCGATATAGATGTTCAGATCTCCTACCATTGTAACCGACTCTATGTAACCCTAACCCTATCCGATGTCTATATAAACCGGAGGGTTTTAGTCCGTAGGACAACATACACATCAACAATCATACCATGGGCTAGCTTCTAGGGTTTAGCCTCTCTGATCTCGTGGTAGATCTACTCTTGTACTACCCATATCATCAATATTAATCAAGCAGGACGTAGGGTTTTACCTCCATCGAGAGGGCCTGAACCTGGGTAAAACTTCGTGTCCCCTGCCTCCTATTACCATCCGGCCTAGACGCTCAGTTCGGGACCCCCTACCCGAGATCCGCCGGTTTTGACACCGACACTGACCATAACGGGCCATAGTTAATAGGCCGTATTTGATGACGCTATGAAAACGGCCCAACGTATTAACGGACCACAAACGGGCCGACTGTAACCACGAGGTGAATTTGGCCCGTAAGCAGAAAATGACAGTAATGGGCCGTAAGTAAATGAATGCTGGAAATGAGCCCAATAATAAATGGGCTCTGAGAAGGCCGAAAGATAACATGGGCTGGAAACGGACCAACGGAATAAAGGGCCATTAATGGGTATAAAGTGATACATTGTTCATTACAGGCCAGTTTCACCACGGGCCGTTAATGGGTGTAAAGTGATACACTGTTCATTACGGGCCAGTTTCACCACGGGCCGTTAATAGGCCAAGAGTTACATAGGGCCTCATATGGGCCAAAAGACGTCATGGGCCATACATGGGCCAGAAGTGAAAACGGGCTGGAATCATATTGGGTGGCCCAGATGATGCTACTGGGCCTAATTCGGATAGGGCGTAATTGTCAGGACCCCGACTCAATGCCACATCGATCTAGCATGTAACACCTCATATCACTTTGCGGCCTCACGCACGGTATCCCCACGGGTGTCGCCTTACCTTTGCCCGGGACCGTTTGCGCCTTTTGGCACACGTATATGATGGTGTCGCTAGCATCCATATGATAAAGAGCCCGGGCTGACATGGCTAGTCGTAAACCCAAAGTGGCACTAACTTACAGGGACAGGCATCCATGACCCAGCATCAAACGTGTCGGTCATCAGCGAGTGAATCCAGGCTGTAGCACTGGGCTAACAGGACTCCGGTGAACCGGGCTGTAGCAGGCTAGCAGGAGTCCGGTATTCATTGCGTGACATTTCCCCGAAGGGACAGACACAGGATCGAAGAAGGACACATGCCGGCCAGCCTAAGTGTTCCGGAGCAGTAGCAAGCTACCAGGGCTCAGTGGAAGCACTAGGAGACATTTCCCGGTAAGAGAGGCTACTAAGGATAAACAACTAGATAGTCAGATCCCACACATAGCAATACACGTTACACGTACGCATAACATGCAAGTATGTGTTGTACAACATGGCATCACAGCATAACTCAACAACTCATATAGATAAAGGCTCAGAAGAGCCATCATAGCACTTATTACAAACAGGGGTCACATGACCCAACATTCAGAGCAATCAAGCAGCAAACGGAAACATTACATGTCTGAGTACAGACATCTATAAATGAAAAAGGCTGAAAGCCTGACTATCTACAACATCCGATCAAGATCGTAGCTGAGGTACAAGCTACTTGTCGAAGTCCACGAGAACACTATTAAGACCGAAGTCTCCGCTGCAAAAACATAAATAAAGCAACATGAGTACAAAGGTACTCAGCAAGACTTACATCAGATCCTATCATACATGCATTTGTATCAAGAGGGTAATGTGGGGTTTAGTTGCAGCAAGCCAGCTTTGACTCTGTGGCTATCCTGTTCTACGACTACCAGAAACTCTTGAGGTGATATGGCGCACACGAATCCACTAATCACCACACAATACACTACTATGGATTCATTCCCGTCTCCCTACGAGAAGGCCATCCATAGCACTCACACTTGTCTTGAGCATTTTAGAGTATCCACTTCAAGTTGTCTATGTACCATGTAAGCATCCAAGAAGTCCATAACCGCGGACCCGGCTATTCGAATAGATCATGTTAACCCTGCAGGGGTGTACTTCTTCACACACGCTCTCGCCACTTACCGTCATGTACACGTCATGTATCTCGGCAACCTTCAAGCGGAAGCCTGGCGAGGGTGTCGGCCACGACCTGACTAACCACACAAGACTCTAATCCAGGTTTATCGCCTATTCGGGTTCCATCCGCAAGGAGATCCGGCCGGGGTTTCACTCATGGCCCCAAACGATGTGTGCAGGGTTCCCAAGCCCACCTCGTCGGATGGATCTACGCTTGGTACACCGTGCCACTTGTGCCTAGTCTGTCCCAAGCCCACCTGGCCGGGTGCCACTTGGTAGACTACTAACACTACCTACAAACACCAGAAACTAGTTGCGACTCCTGGACAGAGATCAAGTTGGTTAATAAGTCGAGAGGGGTCGAGTTACCGGAACCCAATGTGTGGTAGTATCGAGTCACTGGACAACATACATAGAACTCAGTGCTTAAGGACGGTTCCAGTGAGACAACCCACCATGTACTCCTACATGGCCTCTCACCGCTACCTTTACCAAATCGTGTTCACACACTTAACTCTCAGCACCAGAACATATCGTAACACTCCAATTCATTCCCAATGAATCAGACCTGACACAACTCTAAGCAATAGCAGGCATAGCATGGTAGGAACACAAGAATGGCTTCAATCAACTCCTACACATGCTAGTGGGTTTCAACTATTTACTGTGGCAATGACAGGTCATGCAGAGGAATGGGTTCAACTACCGCAACACAAAGTAGCAGAAGAATCGTTGTTGTCCTAATGCAATAACTGAGAGCAGGAGCGAGAGGGTAGGATTGTATCGGAATGAACAAGGGGGTTTGCTTGCCTGGTAGATCAACAGAGGAGGCACTGTTTCACAGACAGGTACTCTGGAACGGACTCCGGAGTAGGACCTATCGAGAAGGAACAGTGTCGGCAATCAATACACAAACATATGCAACAATATGATGCATGAACATGGCATGTAGATGTGATGCTGTTTGAGCTAATGCAACTGGTATCCATTTGGTTTGAAGTCCATTTGAACCAAAGGTTCAAATGCATCTCCAAATTAAGCTCCTATATATGCCATAATGTGTTTTCTCATATTCAGCATGTATAAGTTGGTTTGTCATGCATGAAACTAGTACATATGGATAGATTACATTTTTCTGATAATTTTTCATATATAAATTATTTTAATCTGAGCTACGGTTGAATTGATATGAATTTTTGAAGTTTAAAACAATTTCTGGAATTTTCTGATTTAATTTAAATCCAGAAATCATATTATTGCGCCAGCATGACGTCATCACTACATCAGCGGGTCAACGCGGCTGTCCAGGTCAAATCTGACACGTGGGGTCCACCCGACAGTGTCATGGTTAAGTAACAGAGGTTAATTAAATTTAAACTAATCCTAAACTAGAATTAGCAGGGACGGGCCCCACTTGTCATTGAGCCAGGGGAGGTCAAAACCCCCTGGTCAACTGGGCTAACACGCCGGCGTTTAGCCGCCGGCGGCAGCAAACGCGGCGGAGGGCGCGGGATTGCCACTCCGGCGCCCAATCGAGCAGCGGAGGGCACGCGCGGGAAGCTGGGGCTCGCGCGCATCCACTGGTGCCCTCCGTTTCACCGGAGACGGCCTAAATCGACGGCGGCGACCACTTGGGCGGCGGCCGGAGTTCGGGCGCGAGCGGGATCGGCCTGCGGGGCACGGGGAGGCAGGGGAGAAGGGGGGGTTCGACGGCGGGGCTCACAGCGAATCCAACGGCGTCGTCGGCGAGCTCGGGGAAGGCTTGGGGCAGCCGGAGCGACGACGGTGATCTCGTCGGCCGAAGCTTGAAGACGACGGCGATGGCGATGAAGCGGAACTCGCCCGGTTGCTTTGCTCGGTGAGGAGGGAGAGGGGGTCACGGCAGAGCTGGGAAGCGTGTCGGGGAGGTGCGGCAGTGGCCGAGGCCACGGTGGCTATGGACGGCGGCGACGGTGATTCTCGGGTGAGAGAGAGGGAGAAGGGGAAAAGCACGGGAGAGAGGGGGGTGAGGCCAGGGGATCGGGGCGGCACCGAGAAGAAGCGTCGCGGCGTCGCGCTGGCAGGGTAGGCAGGCAGGCGAGCTGGTGGTGTGGCGCTCCGCCCGTGCGCGCGCGTCGGCCACACGCCTGGCCGACTGGCGCCAGGAGGACGACGGCGGTGGTGGGCTGGGCTGGCTTGCTGGGCCAGAGGCGCCAGGTAAGAAGCCCAGGTAAGGTTTTTTTCCCTGTTTTGTTTTTCTTTTCTATTTTTCTGACATTTGTTCTCATTTAGTAATAATACTAAATCAATTTATTTACTTATGCCATTTTTTATGGAAGCTAGTTATATTAATCCAGAGCTCCTTTATAAATGGCATAATTTTTGGACAATATTTTATATATATAACAATATATATCCAAAGCAAATATTTATGCCTTAATTCCAAATGCCCAAAATAAATACCTATGAGCTCTTAAAAATATTGGTTTGATTTTTATCTCTGTCCAATATTTTCAGAGAGCAACATGAGCATTTTCTTGGACCCTTTTGGAGAAATTTTTATTTGGGTCATTTTCAAAAATGATTCTGAGGGTTCCACCAATCCTCATTTCAAATTTAAATGGAATATAAACATGATGCACAAATGACTAGCTAGTCTAGGTCATACCAGAACTAGGGATGTGACAACTCGCCCCCACTTGAAAGAATCTCGTCCCGAGATTCAGGGGTCGACGGAAAGAAAGCGGGATACTCCAGTCGAAGACGATCTTCTCGCTCCCAAGTAGCTTCTCTCTCGGAATGATGAGACCACTGAACTTTGAGAAACTTGATGTTCTGACGTCGGGTGACACGCTCTGCTTGATCAAGAATGCGAACCGGGTACTCTCGGTATGTGAGGTTATCTTGGAGATCAAGCGTTTCGTGGTCCACTCCGCGGATGGGATCCGAGAAGCAACGCCTGAGTTGAGAGACGTGGAAGACATCATGAACTCGAGAAAGATGTGGGGGTAGTTCCAACTGGTAGGCAACCTCTCCTCGTTTAGCGAGAATACAAAAAGGACCAATGTAACGAGGAGCCAACTTGCCCTTGATACCGAAATGATGGGTACCCTTCAAAGGAGTAACCCGAAGGTAAGCCTTTTCGCCAACTTCATAAGTCATATCCTTATGATGACGATCATACTGACTCTTCTGACGAGACTGGGCTGTTTTCAAATTCTCACGAATGATGCAAACTTGCTCTTCTGCCTCCTGGATCATGTCCGGTCCAAAGAATTGTCTTTCGCCGGTTTCTGACCAGTTCAAAGGTGTTCGACATCTTCGTCCATAGAGAACCTCAAAAGGAGCTTTCTTGAGGCTGGATTGATAGCTATTGTTATAACCAAACTCGGCAAAAGGAAGACATTTCTCCCAATCCATACCGAATGAGATAACGCAAGCTCTAAGCATGTCTTCGAGAATTTGATTGACCCGTTCCACCTGACCACTCGACTGAGGGTGGAAAGCGGTACTGAAGGAAAGATGGGTTCCTAAGGCAGTTTGGAAACTCTCCCAGAAATGAGAAGTGAAAAGACTGTCGCGGTCTGAATTGATCTCTAGTGGAACACCATGGAGTGATACTATTCGAGAAATGTATAAGTCAGCAAGCTGACTAGCAGTGATACTCTCTCGAACAGGAAGGAAGTGGGCCACTTTGGAAAGTCGATCAACGACTACGAAGATAGCGTTATTCCCTTTGTTGGTCCTGGGAAAGCCGGTGATGAAGTCCATACCAACTTTATCCCATTTCCACTCAGGAATAGCTAAAGGCTGAAGAGTGCCAGCAGGCCTTTGATGCTCTGCCTTAACGCGACGACAAACGTCACAGTTAGCAATAAACTGAGCGATTTCTCTCTTCATCCTAGTCCACCAGAACTTCTGGCGTAGGTCCTGACACATCTTAGTGCTACCGGGATGAATCGTGAGAGGAGATTCATGCGCCTCCTTGAGAATCAATTGTCGAAGATGTTGCTTCTTGGGGACCACCAGGCGGTTCCCAAAGAAAACAACACCTCGATCATCTATAGAGAAACTACCAGCAATACCCTTGGCAATGTTTCTCTTGATCCGGGTAATCCCCATATCATGCTTATGGGCTTCTATGATAAGATCCACAAGGGTAGGTTTCGCCACCAAGGTAGAAAGAAATCCGCGAGGAGCAATGTGAAGATTAAGCTTACAGAATTCCTCATGGAGAAGTGGTTGGCCTTGCTGCAACATGAGATTGTTGCAATAGGATTTACGGCTTAGAGCATCAGCCATGACATTGGCTTTGCCTGGGGTGTAGGTAATCCCTAGATCATAATCTGTGATCAACTCCAACCAACGTCTTTGCCTAAGGTTCAGATCCGGTTGGGTGAAGATATACTTGAGACTCTGGTCATCGGTGTAGATCTCGCAATGTTTACCAAGAAGGTAATGTCGCCAGGTCTTGAGTGCATAGACTACGGCTGCAAGCTCTAGATCATGTGTAGGATAATTCTCCTCATGTGGATGCAACTGTCGAGATGCATAGGCAATAACATGACAATCCTGCATAAGAATGCAACCTAGTCCTTGTCGTGAGGCGTCGCAGTAGATAATAAAGTCCTTTGTGAAATCCGGTGGCACAAGTATGGGAGCAGAAGTCAGGCGTCTTTTCAGTTCCTGAAAACTGTACTCACACTGTGGGGACCACTCAAACTTTTTATCTTTCTTGAGAAGTTCCGTGAGGGGTTTGGCTACTTTGGAGAAGTTTTCAACAAAGCGGCGACAATAGCTGGCTAGACCAAGGAAACTCCTAACTTGCTTAACGGTCTCAGGTGGAGTCCAATCGAGAACGGCCTTAACTCTCTCGGGATTGACAGCAATGCCCTTACCAGAAATTACGTGGCCTAGGTAGGTCACTTCTGGCAACCAAAATTCACACTTGGAGAACTTGGCATAAAGGCGGTGCTCTCTGAGTTTTTCTAACACAAGTCTAAGATGTTCGGCATGCTCTTCTTCGTTCTTCGAGTAAATAAGAATATCATCGAGGTAAACCACGACGAACTTATCTAAGTACTCCATGAAGATCGAGTTCATCAAGCGGGAGAATGTGGCTGGGGCGTTGGTTAGGCCAAAAGACATGACGGTGTACTCGTACTGGCCATAACGAGTGACAAAAGCTGTCTTGGGAATGTCCCCGTGTCTGATTTTGATTTGGTGGTATCCTAACCTCAAATCCATCTTGGAGAAGACTGAGGATCCAGCGAGCTGATCATACAGGTCGTTGATCCGGGGGAGCGGATACTTGTTCTTTATCGTGACCAAATTAACGGGACGATAATCTACAACCATCCGGTCCGTACCATCCTTCTTCTTGACGAAGAGGACGGGGCAAGCCCAAGGAGAAGAACTGGGATGGATGAAACCCTTTTGCAAGGACTCATCAAGTTGTTTCTTAAGCTCGGCTAGTTCTATGGGTGCCATCTTGTAGGGTCTCCTAGAGATCGGAGCAATTCCTGGGATAAGATCTATGACGAACTCTACATCTCTGTCAGGCGGAACACCTGGCAGTTCCTCTGGAAAGACATCCGGAAAGTCACGGACTACCGGGATATCTTCAAGGTCTAGAAGAGGGCTGGCATTAAGAGAATAGAGCTGACGCTTTGCAACTCTAGTGGAGATGGTGACTATCTTGCCAGATGGGTGTGTAAGCTGAACATATCTGGTGTAACAATCAATCTTGGCATGATGAGCTGTCATCCAGTCCATACCCAAGATGATGTTAATATCTAAGGACTTGAGGGCTACAAATGATGCAAGGAATACAAGTCTGTCAACAAGAATTTCGTTACCATGGCTGACACTAGAGGTTTGCCATTTGGATCCAGGAGTTTGAATGACTAGTGGAGAGGGCATATCACAAAATGACATGTTGTGCAAGTTAGCATAGCTTTCAGAAATGAAGGAGTGAGATGCTCCAGTATCGAATAGAACTGATGCTGGGTGACAATTGACAAGGAGTGTACCAAGAACGACATCTGGATCATCATGAGCGGCTTTAGCTGAGACGTGATGCACACGTCCATGTTCAGTGGGAGCTGACTTGGCACTGATCATCTTGCGTGATGGCTTACCATGGCCAATAGACTTCTCGGGCTGGGGTGGAGCAACTCTGGTCTGAGTGCAAATACGGGCAATGTGGCCTGGCTCTCCGCACTTGTAACAAATCTTGGAGGTAGGATGTGGACCTGCATTAGAAGGCGGTCCACCAATAGGCCTGGGTGGAGCATACTGCTGAAATGGATGAGGTGCCACATAAGATGGCCTCAGTACATATTCGGAAGGAAGAGCGGAGTTCGGAACCCAAATCCGGCGCTTCTGAGAGCTAGAACCGGACGAAGATCCCAAATCACGAGTGTGCTTACGAGACTCCTCATAAGTGAGTTGAGCTATCTCTGCATTAATGGCCTTGTTCACAAGGGCTTGGAATGTATTACAATGATGCAGGTGGAGATCACGACGCAACTTGGGGTTGAGACCCTTCCGGAACCTAGCCTGCCTCTTGGCGTCCGTGGACACCTCTTCTGTGGCATAACGGGCGAGGTTCTCAAACTCTCTACTATAGGCATCAACAGCCATCTTACCCTGGGTGAAACTACAGAACTCTTCTCTCTTGCGATCGATGAGGGCTTCAGGAATGTGATGCTCGCGAAAAGCCTCAACGAAATCCCTCCAGGTGGGAGTCTGGCCAGCTGGAAGCATAGCCTCATAGTTCTGCCACCAAAGACTAGCAGGACCTTCCAGGTGATATGTGGCATAAGTGACCTTGTCATCTTCAGCTACGTTCGCGGAACGCAGCTTATGGGTGATGCTACGGAGCCAGTCATCTGCATCGAGTGGCTCGATGGAATGATGAAAGGTGGGTGGGTGCAAGCGAATGAAGTCATGAATGGTAGCAGATCCTTTGAACTGATGTGCGGTGTTCTCCTCGATACGTGCCAACAAGCGGTTAGACTCACGCTTGTTGCTCTCCATCTCTAGCATGAACTCTGTCAACGAAGGCGGGTCGGGAAGATCCTCGTCCCTACCATCTCCGTGGTTCTGGCTACGAACAATAGAACTAGATGACATCCTGTGAAACGAAACCAAGGACGGAATTAGCATCAATCTATAGGCTATAGAATGTAGGACAAGGAATTAGTATCACTCGAACTCCTAGGGAAATTCCGGCAGCATAACGACAGTAAAATGCTCAGAATGAGACATCCTACTAAAAATGGGGTGGTAACATACTCATCATCATCACTCAAGGTTCTGAGATAATGCTAAACAGACTACACCGGAAATACTCAAAACTGGGGTATGACTCTGATCAACCAATCCTATGGGACTACGGAGTAGTAACACGTGATCCTGATAGATGGAAGAGAAAGCCTAGTTCCTTAATCCCGTCACAAAGATAGGATGACTCAGATCAGAAGGCCATGAGGTAAAGGAGTAAAAAGAGCCTTACGTTCCTTTCCACAATCAATTCCCTTACATAACTAAAGAATTTCTAGACTCAACTTCGACCAGTTTGTCTTGGTAATCCTACAAGCAGTCAGGCTCTGATACCAACGCTGTCAGGACCCCGACTCAATGCCACATCGATCTAGCATGTAACACCTCATATCACTTTGCGGCCTCACGCACGGTATCCCCACGGGTGTCGCCTTACCTTTGCCTAAGACCGTTTGCGCCTTTTGGCACACGTATATGATGGTGTCGCTAGCATCCATATGATAAAGAGCCCGGGCTGACATGGCTAGTCGTAAACCCAAAGTGGCACTAACTTACAGGGACAGGCATCCATGACCCAGCATCAAATGTGTCGGTCATCAGCGAGTGAATCCAGGCTGTAGCACTGGGCTAACAGGACTCCGGTGAACCGGGCTGTAGCGGGCTAGCAGGAGTCCGGTATTCATTGCATGACATTTCCCCGAAGGGACAGACACAGGATCGAAGAAGGACACATGCCGGCCAGCCTAAGTGTTCCGGAGCAGTAGCAAGCTACCAGGGCTCAGTGGAAGCACTAGGAGACATTTCCCGGTAAGAGAGGCTACTAAGGATAAACAACTAGATAGTCAGATCCCACACATAGCAATACACGTTACACGTACGCATAACATGCAAGTATGTGTTGTACAACATGGCATCACAGCATAACTCAACAACTCATATAGATAAAGGCTCAGAAAAGCCATCATAGCACTTATTACAAACAGGGGTCACATGACCCAACATTCAGAGCAATCAAGCAGCAAACGGAAACATTACATGTCTGAGTACAGACATCTATAAATGAAAAAGGCTGAAAGCCTGACTATCTACAACATCCGATCAAGATCGTAGCTGAGGTACAAGCTACTTGTCGAAGTCCACGAGAACACTATTAAGACCGAAGTCTCCGCTGCAAAAACATAAATAAAGCAACATGAGTACAAAGGTACTCAGCAAGACTTACATCAGATCCTATCATACATGCATTTGTATCAAGAGGGTAATGTGGGGTTTAGTTGCAGCAAGCCAGCTTTGACTCTGTGGCTATCCTGTTCTACGACTACCAGAAACTCTTGAGGTGATATGGCGCACACGAGTCCACTAATCACCACACAATACACTACTATGGATTCATTCCCGTCTCCCTACGAGAAGGCCATCCATAGCACTCACACTTGTCTTGAGCATTTTAGAGTATCCACTTCAAGTTGTCTATGTACCATGTAAGCATCCAAGAAGTCCATAACCGCGGACCCGGCTATTCGAATAGATCATGTTAACCCTGCAGGGGTGTACTTCTTCACACACGCTCTCGCCACTTACCGCCATGTACACGTCATGTATCTCGGCAACCTTCAAGCGGAAGCCTGGCGAGGGTGTCGGCCACAACCTGACTAACCACACAAGACTCTAATCCAGGTTTATCGCCTATTCGGGTTCCATCCGCAAGGAGATCCGGCCGGGGTTTCACTCACGGCCCCAAACGATGTGTGCAGGGTTCCCAAGCCCACCTCGCCGGATGGATCTACGCTTGGTACACCGTGCCACTTGTGCCTAGTCTGTCCCAAGCCCACCTGGCCGGGTGCCACTTGGTAGACTACTAACACTACCTACAAACACCAGAAACTAGTTGCGACTCCTGGACAGAGATCAAGTTGGTTAATAAGTCGAGAGGGGTTGAGTTACCGGAACCCAATGTGTGGTAGTATCGAGTCACTGGACAACATACATAGAACTCAGTGCTTAAGGACGGTTCCAGTGAGACAACCCACCATGTACTCCTACATGGCCTCTCACCGCTACCTTTACCAAATCGTGTTCACACACTTAACTCTCAGCACCAGAACATATCGTGACACTCCAATTCATTCCCAATGAATCAGACCTGACACAACTCTAAGCAATAGCAGGCATAGCATGGTAGGAACACAAGAATGGCTTCAATCAACTCCTACACATGCTAGTGGGTTTCAACTATTTACTGTGGCAATGACAGGTCATGCAGAGGAATGGGTTCAACTACCGCAGCACAAAGTAGCAGAAGAATCGTTGTTGTCCTAATGCAATAACTGAGAGCAGGAGCGAGAGGGTAGGATTGTATCGGAATGAACAAGGGGGTTTGCTTGCCTGGTAGATCAACAGAGGAGGCACTGTTTCACAGACAGGTACTCTGGAACGGACTCCGGAGCAGGACCTATCGAGAAGGAACAGTGTCGGCAATCAATACACAAACATATGCAACAATATGATGCATGAACATGGCATGTAGATGTGATGCTGTTTGAGCTAATGCAACTGGTATCCATTTGGTTTGAAGTCCATTTGAACCAAAGGTTCAAATGCATCTCCAAATTAAGCTCCTATATATGCCATAATGTGTTTTCTCATATTCAGCATGTATAAGTTGGTTTGTCATGCATGAAACTAGTACATATGGATAGATTACATTTTTCTGATAATTTTTCATATATAAATTATTTTAATCTGAGCTACGGTTGAATTGATATGAATTTTTGAAGTTTAAAACAATTTCTGGAATTTCCTGATTTAATTTAAATCCAGAAATCATATTATTGCGCCAGCATGACGTCATCACTACATCAGCGGGTCAACGCGGCTGTCCAGGTCAAATCTGACATGTGGGGTCCACCCGACAGTGTCATGGTTAAGTAACAGAGGTTAATTAAATTTAAACTAATCCTAAACTAGAATTAGCAGGGACGGGCCCCACTTGTCATTGAGCCAGGGGAGGTCAAAACCCCCTGGTCAACTGGGCTAACACGCCGGCGTTTAGCCGCCGGCGGCAGCAAACGCGGCGGAGGGCGCGGGATTGCCACTCCGGCGCCCAATCGAGCAGCGGAGGGCACGCGCGGGAAGCTGGGGCTCGTGCGCATCCACTGGTGCCCTCCGTTTCACCGGAGACGGCCTAAATCGACGGTGGCGACCACTTGGGCGGCGGCCGGAGTTCGGGCGCGAGCGGGATCGGCCTGCGGGGCACGGGGAGGCAGGGGAGAAGGGGGGGTTCGACGGCGGGGCTCACAGCGAATCCAACGGCGTCGTCGGCGAGCTCGGGGAAGGCTTGGGGCAGCCGGAGCGACGACGGCGATCTCGTCGGCCGAAGCTTGAAGACAACGGCGATGGCTATGAAGCGGAGCTCGCCCGGTTGCTTTGCTCGGTGAGGAGGGAGAGGGGGTCGCGGCGGAGCTGGGAAGCGTGGCGGGGAGGTGCGGCAGTGGCCGAGGCCACGGTGGCTATGGACGGCGGCGACGGTGATTCTCGGGTGAGAGAGAGGGAGAAGGGGAAAAGCACGGGAGAGAGGGGGTGAGGCCAGGGGATCGGGGCGGCACCGAGAAGAAGCGTCGCGGCGTCGCGCTGGCAGGGTAGGCAGGCAGGCGAGCTGGTGGCGTGGCGCTCCGCCCGTGCGCGCGCGTCAGCCACACGCCTGGCCGACTGGCGCCAGGAGGACGACGGCGGTGGTGGGCTGGGCTGGCTTGCTGGGCCAGAGGCGCCAGGTAAGAAGCCCAGGTAAGGTTTTTTTTCCCTGTTTTGTTTTTCTTTTCTATTTTTCTGACATTTGTTCTGATTTAGTAATAATCCTAAATCAATTTATTTACTTATGCCATTTTTATGGAAGCTAGTTATATTAATCCAGAGCTCCTTTATAAATGGCATAATTTTTGGACAATATTTTATATATATAACAATATATATCCAAAGCAAATATTTATGCCTTAATTCCAAATGCCCAAAATAAATACCTATGAGCTCTTAAAAATATTGGTTTGATTTTTATCTCTGTCCAATATTTTCAGAGAGCAACATGAGCATTTTCTTGGACCCTTTTGGAGAAATTTTTATTTGGGTCATTTTCAAAAATGATTCTGAGGGTTCCACCAATCCTCATTTCAAATTTAAATGGAATATAAACATGATGCACAAATGACTAGCTAGTCTAGGTCATACCAGAACTAGGGATGTGACAGTAACGGTCCTCGGGTTAGCGGGCAGTAAATGGGCTATATGCGAACAGGCCGTTAACAGGCTTTACATGGGCCGGTCCGCCACCTTTTGACCAAGTCAAACGAGCTGGCCTTTTCACAGGAATGGGCCTCTATTGGGCCGTGCCACGTGTCGACGTATCATACGCACCTTCTGTCCAATGAGTGGATGACATCTGTCCCAACGATGAGCTGACACGCGTTTCCTCCAGCCAATGATGATTTTACACGTGGAAAATCCCCATTGGTCGGGGTTGTTAACGGGTTATCGGATCCAAAACCCGACCCGGTAGCTTAACGGTGTTCCGTTACGGTGGATGCCACATGTTGGTCACCCTTGACGAAAGCACTTCTGTGACGCGGGATTTATCGTCATGGAAGTGGACACTTCTTTGATGATAATTTTGGTAATGTCATGGAACACTTCTACGACAGCACAGGTATGACTATCTTGATTCTGTCATAAAATTGTCATGGATGTACATGCATGACAGAAAATGCAACCTACTATGACAAACATGTATCATCACGGAAGTGTATTTTTTTGTAGTGAAACCACCTAGGGATAGTTGCACTTTCAGCAGTTCTATGCCACTCTTCACATTCGTGGCTACAACAGGGATCGGAAGACATATGTCCTTGAGTGGATGTCAGGAGATGTGCATCATGAATCCAAAGCTCAAGACATCATCGAGCTTACATCCCTACCCACTCTAGGCGAATTCTATGAGCCTGGTTGTGAGCATCATCGCGATGAACTACAGAGCATCTTCCAGAGGCCTGAACCCAATATGAGCGAGATGCTTAGCATGATGAAGCCACTACCCCAAGATGCTGATTACCCCAAAGAATTCTTCACCAAAGACCTCGAGTAATTTCCAAGCAAAGTCTATCATATTCTGAGGCATACTCTATGGCCAATCAAGGGGTATACTGCTGAAGCCAAACTTGAAGGATCCATGAAGACTTTGGTGTTCTACATCGTCAATGGCATCAAATTCAACACCCAGGATTTCTTCATCAGGCAACTTGCTGCCTCTGGGATTGATCTGTTTGGCCTGAAGTTCTATGCTCCATGGGTGATGCACCTAATCAAGATCCATTCAACTATTGACTATCAACCCTCAGCGCGCAACCATCTTGTCTTTCTACCTGAGGTTGATCTGTCTGTCAAAGCCATCTACCCAGAGCCTGCCAAGGAGCCACTATATCTTCATAACGTTGATCATCAAAGCTTCACGCAACCAATAGAAGGAGTTCATGTCCCCAATGCTGCCACTCCTACTTATCCTCTAGTTGGCAATATACGTGTGCCACATCGTGCCAACACCGAAGCCACTGACAACACAATTGCTCAAAGGCCTCGAAAGCATTCTCGTGCACTCAATGACCGAGAGCTTCTTGTGGCCTTACATTAGAAGCGGGATAAGCATCATGACTGGCTAAAGCGTCAGATGTAGAGTATCTTGGTGGACGTCAATCACATCAGAAACTTGGCCACCAAGAACTCATTCGTAGCCCATGAAGCATATCGGCGGTCCTGGAAGAGTCTCACACTACTATGCCCTGAAGAAGATCTTCACGAATATGGCTTCGCTGAGGGCTTCAAATTTGATTGCAGACCTCCACACATTGCAAGCTGGTGCCGCACTCCATCAATAGAAGATTTTGAGTACTCATCTTTGGCTGCAACTGTTGTTTCGAGAGTCATCGATGAAGAAGACGACACCACTTCACCAACCATGGCTTCATTGCATCTCCACACTGCACCAGGCCCTTCTGCACCACCGAACTCCAACGTCGACCCTGCCCCTTCATATACTCCTAATGGGAACGAGTAGATGCTCTATGTCTTCAAACCTTTTTGGTCATTACTGACAAAAGGGGGAGAAGCATATGAGTTGATAGTCTTCAAGCAGGTCCTTATGGGTGGTTGCACTATTTTGCCAAGTGTTTACAACTCTCGTCTTTTGATACATTTGGTTTTCTGGGTTGTAACACATAAACTCGATGGTCATCTGCTACTTTCTCTGCTACTCTGTGATGCGATGATAAATTCCGCATGAAGTCATTTCACAGACGTCCATTTTTCATTATGCATGTCAGTATCTTTGTTATATCTTTATATGCATGATGAATTGTCTTCATAAGTTGAAGAGGATCTCTATAAAGTAAAACCTGCCATGTGCATTTGCATTCAAAAGCAAACTACTTATATGCACATCTTCAGGAGGAGCCTTTTGCCACTTATGAAGACAATGCCGTAATTCTCAACTTTCACATACTTTTATCCCTGTTGAGAACTTCAACCAGTTTGTCATCAATCGCCAAAAAGGGGGAGATTGTAATTGCATCTAGTGCCACACCTAGTTGGTTTTGGAGTATTGACAACAAACTTGGTTGAGGGACTAATGTGTTTGTGAGAATTGTAGGATAACACAGGTAGTAGTCCCTCATTGATTCGGTTTACCTACCAAAGATGACCCCTAAAAATGTGTGAAGACATTGAAGACAATGGTGGTCTGTGAAGAGATTCACATTAAAGACTATATGACATGAGAAGACATCATATGAAGACTATGGACTACGAAGACATAGTTGTTTCGTCGTTTCCTTTTCTTCTTTGTTGATTCATAGGAACCACCATACTGTTAAGTGGGGTCCAAGTGAATAAAGTTAGAGTGACTGAAGTGATGCTCAACCAAATCCTATGTCTTCGAGCGAAGAATACGAGAAAAAAACTTATCCAAAGCTGGATAAGTCAGCTTTACTTGTAGCCCAAGTCAAGCTGCCGCGTGTGTTTGAAATCTGACCGTTGGACACATGTCAGTTCCTTAGTGACCTAGCGTCATTTCAGACAAATCAGGTCGGGTTGCCTCCTGGCTATAAATAGCCCACCCCCTACACCATAAATTGGTGTCTGCTTAGAGTTAGTGCACGACTTTTATCGTTTGAGAGCAACCCACCTCCAAAGCGTTTGAGAGAGATCCTTGCAAGGACAAAGCCCAAAACACCCAGAGCCAAAGAGTGTTAGGCATCACTGAAGTCTTTCTGTATGCGTGACCTGAAGACTTGTTACACTTGAGGACTATGAATCCTCTAGCCGGTTAGGCGTCGCGTTCTGAGCATCCAAGAGTCATTATGGATCACCGATGAACGAAGTCTGTGAAGGTTTGGAAGTCTACCTTGAAGACTTGCGGGAGTGATTGGGCGAGGACGGTGTGTCCTTAGCTCAAGGGGAATAAGGTGAAGACGCGGTCTTCTGAGTTGAATCTCAGCCTCCCTAACCAGACGTACAGTTGTCATGGCAACTGGAACTGGTCTACCAAATTCGTGTCCTCTCCAAGCAACTGGTTCTATCCTTCCCATCTCTTTACTTTACAGTTGTATTCATGAAGTCATTGCCTGCTTGCATGATCTGATTGGCTTCACTGTGTGAAGATTGTTTGCTATTTGGCTTCATACTATCTTCCATCCTGATCCATACTACCTAGCTACTGATAGCCCTCGTGCTTTCACTTCATTGCTTACTTGACTATGGCTTGTCTAATGTAGTCTACCTTCCGCTACATATCAATAGGTTCATTTCTTCTGTTTGTCTTCAAAGCCCCCGTGTTTTGAAGACTTTCATAAAAATCGCCTATTCACCCCCCTCTAGTCGATAACTAGCACTTTCACATCTTCACGAGACCATTGTTACCACAATGGATGATAAGCTTCAAGCATGATCTCTTCATGATGCTCCACTTGAACTTGCACTCCGCAACCTCGATGACGATCACCACTTGATGTCATCCTCCATGAGATGTATTACATCTTCCTCTTGACGTTTCCTCTTGACGCAAGCCCATGGAAACACACCTAATCCCACATGGAACTCTCACGTAGAACACGGGTTAGTACAGAAAGCGTAATGGACAATGCTTACCGTACCATGGGATCACTTGACCCACTCTGTACATCTTCTACGCTTTGTCTGTTGATCAACTTGAATCACTCTCTGTACTTAGTCTTGATCAACCTTGAATCTTTCCAACTCTCTTCATTAGGATGATGTCTTGAAAGCAAACATGAATGTTCACACAATCTTCTTCTTCAAGACATGCTTGCAATAAGCTCAACTCTCACATGATCAATCTTTGGATAATTCCTTGAAAAGCACCTTGGCCAACACATAAACTCCTTAAAACCATCAAATGGACTTCAAGAAAAGCCTATGGACAAATACTACAAAAATAACTCAAGGAAACCATTAGTCCATAGAGAATGTCATAAATTACCAAAACCACACATGGGGGCACCACATGTTCTTTCAGGGGGGCCACTAGGGAGCGACAAGCTCAGGGGGCGTGCCCGTGAGCTTGTGCACTCCCTGGCAGGCCTCTGATGCCCATCTTTTGACATATGCGGCTATTTACCTTAGAAAAAAATAAGAAGACTTTTGGGACGAAGCGTCACCGTATCGAGGTGGAACCTAGGCAGGAGCACTTTTGCTCTCCAGTGGAGTGATTCCACCGGGGAAACTTCACTCCGAGAGGGGGAATTGAAGCCATCAACATCACCAACGATCCTCTCATCATGGGAGGAACCATCTTCATCAACATATTCTCCAGCACCATCTCATCTCAAACCCTAGTTCATCTCTTGTATTCAATCTTTGTCTCAAAACCTCAGATTGGTACTTGTGGGTTGCTGATACGTCTCCAACGTATCTATAATTTCTGATTGTTCCATTCTGTTATATTATCAATCTTGGATGTTTTATAATCATTTTATTGTCATTCTATATCATTTCTTGGTACTAACCTATTGACATAGTGCCAAGTGCCAGTTGCTGTTTTTCCATGTTTTTTACATCGCGGTAAATCAATACCAAACAGAGTCCAAATGCCACAAAACTTTATGGAGATTTTTATGGACCAGAAGACACGTAATGGGCCCTGGCTGCGCCTGGGGGTGGTGCTCCGAGGAGAGCACAACCCACTAGGGCGCGCCAGGAGGCCCAGGCGCGCCCTGGTGGGTTATGCCCACCTCGGGTGCCCCCAGACCGCCTCTTAGATCTATAAATAACCCAATATTCCCAAAACCCTGGGAGAGTCGATGAAATATTCATCCAGCCGCCGCAGAGTCCAGAACCACCAGATCCGATCTAGAAACCATCTCGGATGGGGTTCACCACCTCCATTGATGCCTCTTCGATGATGCGTGAGTAGTTCTTTGTAGACCTTCGGGTCCATAGTTAGTAGCTAGATGGCTTCCTCTCTCTCTCTCTCTCTCTCTCTCTCTCTCTGAGTTCTCAATACAATGGTCTCTTGGAGATCCATATGATGTAACTCTTTTGTGATGTGTTTGTTGGGATCGATGAACTTTGAGTTTATGATCAGATCTATCTTTTTATATCCATTTAAGTATTTGAGTTTCTTTGATTTCTTTTATGCATGATCTCTTATAGCCTTGTATTTCTTCTTCGATATTTGGGTTTTGTTTGGCCAACTTGATCTATTTATCTTGCAATGGGAAGAGGTGCTTTGTAGTGGGTTCGATCTTATAGTGCTTGATCCCAGTGACAGAAGGGGAACCGACACATATGTATCGTTACTACTAAGGATAAAACGATGGGGTCTATCTCTACATAGATAGATCTTGTCTACATCATGTCATCGTTCTTATTGCATTACTCCGTTTCTCCATGAACTTAATCCACTAGATGCATGCTGGATAGAGGTCGATGTGTGGAGTAATAGTAGTAGATGCAGGCAGGAGTCGGTCTACTAATCTTGGACGTGTTGCCTATGTAATGATAATTGCCTGGATACCGTCATGATTATTTGAAGTTCTATAAATTGCCCAATAGTAATTTGTTCACCCACCATTTGCTATTTTTCTCGAGAGAAGCCACTAGTGAAACCTACGGCCCCCGGGTCTCTTTCCCATATTATTTGCCTTTGAGATCTATCTTCCTTTGCTTTTATTTTCAGATCTATTAAACTAAAAATACAAAAATACCTTGCTGCAATTTATTCTTATTTATTTTATTTGTTGTTTGATCTATCAATCTACTACAATTTATCTCACGTCCGTTTGCCTATCTTGAGGCGCCGTACCCGGAAGGGATTGGCAACCCCTATAACACGTCAGGTGATACGTCTCCAATGTATCTATAATTTTTGATTGTTCCATGCTATTATATTATTTGTTTTGGATGTTTAATGGGCTTTATTATACACTTTTATATTATTTTTGTGACTAACCTACTAACCCAAGGCCCAGTGCAAATTGCTGCTTTTTTGCCTATTTCAGTGTTTCGCAAAAAAGGAATATCAAACGGAACGAAACCTTCGGGAGAGTTATTTTTGGAACAAACGTGATCCAGGGGACTTGGAGTAGACGTCAAGAAAGAAGCGAGGAGGCCACGAGGCAGGGAGGCGTGCCTGCCCCCTTGGCGCGCCCCCCGCCCTCGTGGGCCCCACGCAGCTCCACCGACCTACTTCTTCCTCCTATATATATATCCATATACCCCGAAAACATCCAGGAGCACCACGAAACCCTATTTCCACCGCCGCAACCTTCTGTACCCAAGAGATCCCATCTTGGGGCCTTTTACGGAGCTCCGCCGGAGGGGGAATCGATCACGGAGGGCTTCTACATCAACACCATAGCCTCTCCGATGATGTGTGAGCAGTTTACCACAGACCTTCGGGTCCATAGTTATTAGCTAGATGGCTTCTTCTCTCCCTTTGGATCTCAATACAAAGTTCTCCTCGATCTTCTTGGAGATCTATTCGATGTAATTCTTTTTGCGGTGTGTTTGTCCAGATCAGATGAATTATGGGTTTATGATCATGTTTATCTATGAACAATATTTTATTCTTCTCTGAAATCTTTTATGTATGATTTGTTATCTTTGCAAGTCTGTTCGAATTATCAGTTTGGTTTGTCCTACTAGATTGATCTTTCTTGCAATGGGAGAAGTGCTTAGCTTTGGGTTCAATCTTGCGGTGCCCTTTCCCAGTGACGGCAGGGGCAGCAAGGCACGTATTATATTGTTGCCATCGAGGATAAAAAGATGGGGTTTAAATCATATTGCTTGAGTTTATCCCTTTACATCATGTCATCTTGCCTAATGCGTTACTCTATTCTTATGAACTTAATACTCTAGATGCATGTTGGATAGCGGTCGACGTGTGGAGTAATAGTAGTAGATGCAAAATCGTTTCGGTCTACTTGTCGCAGACGTGATGCCTATATACATGATCATGCCTAGATATTCTCATAATTATGCACTTTTCTATAAATTGCTCGACAATAATTTGTTCACCCACCATAATACTTATGCTATCTTGAGAGAAGCCACTAGTGAAACCTATGGCCCCCGGGTCTATCTTTTTTCATATAAGTTTTCAATATATTTTATTTTCAATCTTTATTTTCCAATCTATATCATAAAAATACCAAAAATATTTATCTTATTATCTCTATCAGATCACACTCTCGTAAGTGACCATGAAGGGATTGACAACCCCTTTATCGCGTTGGTTGCGAGGTTCTTATTTGTTTGTGTAGGTACGAGGGACTTGCGTGTAGTCTCCTACTGGATTGATACCTTGGTTCTCAAAAACTAAGGGAAATACTTACGCTACTTTGCTGCATCACCCTTTCCTCTTCAAGGGAAAACCAATGCAGTGCTCAAGAGGTAACGTTAGGTTGCGGCGATTTGTTATCTATGTGCAGGTGTTGTTTATGTTGTGTTGCTTGGTTCTCCTACTAGTTCGATAACCTTGGTTTCACATCTGAGGGAAATACCTACCGCTGTTGTGTTGCATCATCCCTTCCTCTTTGGGTAAATACCGACTTAGCTTCAAGCTCCATCAAAAGGAATTTCTGGCGCCATTACCGGGGAGGATCTTCAACATATACCAGGTTCCTAATCACAAATCGCATCTCCTTGCAATTTACATTATTTTCCATTTGCCTCTCATTTTCCTTTCATCCACTTCACAGAAATTTGCTGTTTTATTCGCCCCTTGCAATTTACATTATTTTCCATTTGCCTCTCATTTTCCTTTCATCCACTTCACAGAAATTTGCTGTTTTATTCGCCCCTCTTTTTCCGTTCGCCATTTTCTTGCCGGATCTATCTGTTTTCTTGCTTCCTAGTCTTAATGGCTAGCGTGCCTACTCCTCCTTTGTCTCCAGATTTTGAAGTGCTTTACTTCAAGCAAAGACGTGGAGAAAATTAGAAAGATGCTTGGTATAGGCTTATGGAATCTTATCGTATTTCCAATTTAAAGGGGAACACTAAGCTCTTGCTTCGTAATTTTAACATAGGATTGGCTTTACATCATAGACATCTCCTAGATTTTGCCGCTAAAGGGAATTTTATTGAGCTTGATGCCGATGCTGCCTATGAAATTTTAGAAGGAATTTTGGGGATTCCACCTCAAAAGAAGGGGTTTCCTTTCACCCCAGAGGGAGTTTAAATGCTGGACAAACTTGGTGATTTGCATAAACACATGGTTGAATTACAAAAATATAACGAACCCCTCAAACATCTCAATGGTAGTATCAATCGCCTGAATACCTTGATTACTCTTTGCAACAAGCGATTGGATATTTTGGATCTAAAGATGGTTTCTTTTCAGAGAATTTAGGGAAGCGTAAAGAGCCTCCCGGGTTTGAGAAAACCCATACAAAAGTTGCCAAAACTTCGGGAGACAAAACTTAGATCCTTGCTTTGTGTCTAGCTAAGGGCGTAAAATTGTAGCGCTTGTTGGGAGGCAACCCAATGAATAAAATTTCTTTTTGATTTTTTGCTTCCTATTCTTGAGTGTAAGCACAATTATTCTACTGTTATGATTTGTGTTTTTTATGTTTTAATTATTGTTTGTGCCAAGTAAAGCCTTTAGGGTCTTCTTGGGTGATAGTTGTTTGATCTTGCTGAAAACAGAAATTTTTGCGCTCACGAAAATAATTCTCATTTTTTTACCAGAGAATGATAAAATACCCATTACTTCTGCAGTAGACCAATATACAAACTTCTCAGGTCTTCCTAATTTTTAAGAATTTTTGGAGTTATATAAGTATTCGAAATAGTCAGATTGCTACAGACTATTCTGTTTTGACAGATTCTGTTTTCTTTGCGTTGTGTGCTTATTTTGATGGCTCTATGGTTTTCTTTGATGAGTTTTTGCCATAGAAAAGTAGGAATACAGTCGATATAATGCAAAAACAAAATATGAATTGGTTTGGTACAGTACTTATAGTAGTGATTTGCTTTCTTATACTAACGGATCTCGCGAAGGTTTTGTTGAGTTTTGTGTGATTGAAATTTTTAAGTTTTGGGTTATCTTACGATGGATGAAGGAATAAGGAGTAATAAGAGCCTAAGCTTGGGGATGCCCCAGCATCCCCCGCTATTATCCAAAATAGAGCAAGCAACAAAGCTTGGGGGTGCCCCCGAGTGGACTCCCCTCTTTCTTCTAACGACCATCGGTATTTTACTCAAAGCTATATTTTTATTCGTCACATACTATGTGTTTTTCTTGGAGCGTCTTGTATGATATGAGTCTTTGCTTGTTTTATTTTGTGTTTTGATTCTTGATTCCTTGGTGGACACAACTATTTCAGAGAGCAAAAATTATGTCATGCCTTGTTAGAAATGCTCTCTATGCTTCACTTAAATTTTTTATGAGCTATGGACTTGCTCTAGTGCTTCACTGATATCTTTTTGAGCACGGTGTGCATTAGTATTTTTGAAGAAATGCTCTCTTTCTTCACTTAGATTTATTTGAGAGTTAGTAAAATTTTCAAGAATTTCTCTCTTGCTTCACTTAAATTAATTTGAGAGAAAGAAAGAAATATTATGCTCATGATCTTCACTTATATTTGTTTGAGCTTGTCAAAAGCAACACATAAAAATTAGTCCCAAAGTGACATATCCAAGAAGGATATAATAAAAACTTTCATGAAGATCATTGGAAAAAATAAACTTGATTCTTAGTAATAGTTTTGAGATATGATTATGTGATATGTGACTTATGTTGATGAGTAATTATGCTTTAGTAAGAATATTGGTGTTAAGGTTTGTGATTCCCTGTGCAAGCACGAAAGTTAATAATTATGCAATGAAATTATATCCTACTTGTGGTGCATTATTCGGTGTTAATTATGCTTAATGCTCGCTTATGAGATTATCCGTTTCTTGGTTGGTCGCTTCTCAATCTTTTGCTAGCCTTCATTTTGCACTAAGTATGATCTCTACTTGTGCATCCAAAAACCTTTAACCCAGTTTTGCCACATGAGTCCACTACATCTACCTATATGTGGTATTTTTTTGCCGTTCTAAGCAAATTTGTATGTTCCATCTCTAATTTTCACAATATACTTCTCTTTTGTGTGTTCGTTTCTCTCGCAGAGCGGTGAGGGGTGGCTAATATTTTCCATGCTAGATGTGTTATTCTCAGTATGAGTGTTTATTCACTTGTCATTGCACGAGAGTAAGGCAAAGGTATTAGGGATGCCCAGTCCCCAAATGAAAAATGAATTTACTTTATGTTGTCAAATAATAAATTCCTTGGAAAGTGTTGGTATGGAGGGCAATCGTGGATACAACTAGCCATGGAAAGTGAAAGTATGGTTGAAAAATGAATAAACTTTATTTTCTGTTTGGGAACCGCCTATGATATATCTAGCATGGAAAGTGTTGGGAACTCTAAGTCATTTTCGTTGGTGGGAAGGATACACCTCCCAAAATGTTTTTATCTCTAAGTTTTTTTCTTTGAGCTCTGGCACCTCTACAAATCCCTACTTCCCTCTGCGAAGGGCCTTTCTTTTACATTATGCAACTTTTCTTTTGAATTTGAGTCTCCATCTTCTCTTATAAAAGCACCAACTAGGAGGCAATATGATCATACTTGAGTATTGGGTGTACCTAATATGCGAGTGTGTTTCATGAATGGATCAATGATTAAGCATAATGGGCTAGGGATAACTTATTTTAGCGTTGATATTTTGAAAGACATGGTTGCTTGTTGATATGCTTGAGAATTTATATTATCATGTCAAAACTAGACTATTGATTTGAAAAATATAAAAGTAATGTCCATGCTATACAAAAAAGAAATATGATATGACATGATAGGGAGCATTCCACATCAAAAAATTTGTTTTTGTCACTTACCTACTCGAGGACGAGTAGGAGTTAAGCTTGGGGATGCTGATATGTCTCCAACGTATCTATAATTTTTGATTGTTCCATGCTGTTATATTATCAATCTTGGATGTTTTATAATCATTTTATAGTCATTTCATATCATTTTTTGGTACTAGCCTACTGACATAGTGCCAAGTGCCAGTTGATGTTTTTCCATGTTTTTACATCGTAGACAATAAATACCAAACAGAGTCTAAATGCCACGAAATTTTACGGAGATTTTTTATGGACCATAAGACACATAATGGGCCCTGCCTACGCCTGGGGGTGCTCCGAGGAGAGCACAACCCACCAGGGCGCGCCCTGGTGGGTTGTGCCCACCTCAGGTGCCCCCAGGACCGCCTCTTTGATCTATAAATACCCCGATATTCCCAAAACCCTTGGAGAGTCGATAAAATATTCATCCAGCCACCGTAGAGTCCAGAACCACCAGATCCAATCTAGACACCATCTCGGATGGGGTTCACCACCACCATTGGTGCCTCTCCGATGATGAGTGAGTAGTTCTTTGTAGACCTTCGGGTCTGTAGTTGGGATGAGACTATGATTCCTCCATAAGTCGGGATAAGACTGCGGACGGAAAATAAAAAAAAAGAGAGAAAAGAGGCCATAAAAAAAGATAAGGCCCCCCAAAAAACAAAAAAACAAAAAGAAAAAATGAGAGAAAAAGAGAGAAGGGGCAATACTACTATCCTTTTACCACACTTGTGCTTCAAAGTAGCACCATGATTGTAGCGACCAGACCTCAAACGGTCCAATCTCTATGCTCAGGTGTCATCCCTGGATCAGTAATGCTGACACCACATAGTAGTTGAAGGATTTATAACAGAGTAGCAATCATACACTTATTACATCAAGTGTCTCAAAAGAGAACTTATTACAATAAATATGGCTTAAGGCCATCTAATAACGATAACAGCGGAAGGCTTGGAAGATAAGTGAGTCCATCAACTCCAACGGCATCACTGAGATAGAACCACGACCTAAAAACACCTTAATCGTCGTCTGAAAAGTCTGCAACATTAACGTTGCAGCCCGAAACGGGTCAGCACATGGAATATGCTGGCAATGTAACACATAGAGAGCAATTAAATAATAAGGCTATACTATATGCATATTTGGCTGGTGGAAACCTCTATTGTTACAGTTTTGCGTAAATCCAATTTTTCCCTACTACAAAGGAATAAATTTTATTTAACTATCATGGTAGTTTTTAAACATTGAGAATGGTTGACAACATTCTCAATCCCATTTAAGCATCATCATTAAGCAAAACCCAACAAAATTAATTTTAGAGTAACATGATGAGAATCACATGATAATACATGTACAAGATACTCAAGTTGTCCATAACCAGGGACACGGCTAACCATGATTAGTTTATACACTTTGCAGAGGTTTGCGCACTTTTCCCCACAAGACTCGATCGCCTCCTTTCGATTTCTCGCACTACATGGTGTTTGAGAAATGGATGACCGAGACATAGTCTTTCAGAAGCGCTAGCACCTTACGGTCGGGTAGAGCGTTACACCTACTTTCCCCTACATCTGCTAGTCTACCACTGTAAGAGTTCGCATGACTTATTCAACCATGCTAGAGCCCATAGTAGCTTGTGGCTGCACACGGAAGTTTCTAGCATGAATAATCTCATGATCCCTTTGAGTCTGGGTGGCGGTCCAAAAGAAAACAGGCAATCACTAGAATACCCAGGTGCCTCAATCCACCCAGATGTGTATTTAAGTTGCCACCTTAGATAAACCATTAATTTAACAATCTCACATCTGTCATGGATACACTCACCCAATCCACGTCTACTAGCATAGCATAGCATAATAAGCAACGTAGAAGTAACTCCCAAAGGTTTGATAATAAACAGGTAGTAGGTGCTACCTCAACTACTTCCCAAACCCACAATTTAATTAGATCCTAATCATGCAATGTGTGAGGATTGATCTAACGCAATAAAACTGGGTAGTAGGAGGTATGATCAAAGTGTTACTTGCCTTGCTGATGATCCGGGAAACCTAGCAATTCGAAGTAGCAAGCGGCGCACTCCGGGTACTCTATCGCAAAAAAACAAGCATACAATAAGTACTCAACTAATGCACAGGTAAAACTCAAATAAGAGATCTAACCAGAAAGTTCAACTTAAGAACTCCGGTTGGCAAAAAGAATCAAATCGAACGATGCAACGAAAGACAAACGACAAAAGAAACAGGCTTCGTTTACTATTCTGGATCTAGGGCAATTTTTACAGAAGCAAAACCTTGTTTGAGTTGGTTAAACAGAAAGAGGGTTTCGAGACGAAACTCCAGGCGCTTAAATTGCCTGATTTCGATAAACGAGCGAAAAGTTATACTAGAACGAAAAACGGATCAGGAATCGCGATCAAAAAAATCGCGGATTTAATCCGGGAAAAAGAAAACGACAAACAGATTAACGAACGGACGTTCGTTAACTGGATCTAAATGATGAATGCGTTCGTTAAAATGAATGACCGAGCGAACACTCACTAAATAAATAAACCGAAAAACTGATCTATTTAAAAAACGAAACTAAAAAAACTGAACAAACCGACGGAAAACCGATTGGTTTTTCGAGAAAAACCGGCGGCGGCGAGGTCTACCTCCGGCGAGCAGCGGGGTGGCGGTCCGGCGGGGTCGGCGTGGGGCGGCGGGGTCGGAGCGGGGCGGCGGCGCGGGCGGCGGCGCTATGCGGCGGCGGCGGCAAAGGCGGTGGCGTGGCGGCTAGGGCGGCTAGGGTTTGGGGGGGGTCCGGCCGGGCCTCCTCGGCTTATAAAGCCGGTCGGGCCAAGTGTCCGGGTCGGACACGGCCCGTTAGGTCGGTTGTGTTTTTTTTAAATAGTTACGCTCAGAAAAAAGCAAAATGAATACTAAACGTACTCCAAAAATCCCGAAATAAATTTTCCCCAGCTTCTAAAATGAAGCCGCACATGATGAACATTTATTTGGGGCCTAAATGCAATTTTGCAAAACACGCATTTTTCCTAAACTCAAATAAAATAGCAAATAAAACCAAAATAAAATCTTATTTGATTTTTTATTAAATCCTCAATATTTCTTTATTTTGGGAAAGTCATTTTATTCCCTCTCTCATATTTTTGTAATAGAAATAATTGAAGATAAAATAAATAAAATCGAATGATCCTATTTTCAAAATTTGAGAAAACTCAAATATGAAAATAACGAAATCCCCAAGTCTCTCCGAGGGTCCTTGAGTTGCGTAGAATTTTCTAGGATCAGCCAAAATGCAATAAAATATGATATGCAATGATGATCTAGTGTATAACATTCCAAATTGAAAATTTGGGATGTTACAAACCTACCCCCCTTAAGATGAATCTCGCCCTCGAGATTCGGGTTGGCTAGAAAATAGGTGAGGGTGGTCCTCTAGCAATTCTTCCTCTCACTCCCAGGTGGCTTCATCCTCCGTGTGGTGGCTCCACTGAACTTTGCAAAACTTTATAACCTTGCTGCGGGTGACTCGGCTGGCATACTCAAGTATCTTGACTGGTTTCTCCTCATAGGTCAAATCACTGTCCAACTGAATCGCTTCCAGCAGCACTGTGTCTCTCAGCGGTATATCAGCCATCTCTATGTGGCACTTCTTCAACTGTGAAACGTGGAACACGTCGTGAACTCCTGACAATCATTCGGGCAACTCCAACTTGTAGGCTACTTCTCCCATACGCTCCAAAACTTTGTATGGTCCTACAAAATGTGGCGCTAACTTTCCCTTAACTCCAAAGCGCTTAACTCATCGAAGTGGACATACTCGAAGATAAACTCGGTCTCCGACTTCATAAACTATCTCCGTGCGTTTAGAATCCGCATAGCTCTTCTACCTGGATTGGGCTACCTTGAGCCTATCGCGAATCAATTTCACTTTCTGTTCAGACTCCTTAATCAGATCCGGTCCAAACAACTGGCGGTCTCCAACTTCATCCCACGACAATGGGGTCCTGCACCTCCTTCCGTACATGGCTTCGGAAGGGGCCATCTTCAAACTGGATTGATAACTATTGTTATAAGAGAACTCTGCATATGGCAAATTCTCGTCCCAACTAGATCCGTAATCTAGTGCACAAGCTCTCAGCATATCCTCCAAAATCTGATTGACTCTCTCGGTCTGTCCATCTGTTTGCGGATGGAAAGCTATACTGAACTCTAGCCTGGTACCCAAAGTTTCATGCAACTGATTCCAGAACTTTGAGGTAAAATGGGTTCCTCTATCTGATACAATGCTCCTTGGAACTCCATGCAGACATACGATTCTGGTCATGTATATCTTGGCCAACTTTGCACTGGTATAGGTAGTCTTCACTGGGATGAAATGAGCTACCTTTGTCAAATGATCGACTACAACCCAAATCGAGTCATAGCCTGAACGAGTTCTAGCTAAACTCGTAATAAAATCAATGCCTAGCTTATCCCACTTCCATTCGGGTATTGGCAAAGGCTGTAACAATCCTGCTGGCTTCTGATGCTCTGCCTTTACTCTCTGACATACATCACAAACTGCTACATACTCCACAATATCCTTCTTCATTCTGGCCCACCAGAAAGTATCCTTCAAATCCAAATACATCTTGGTATTTCCTGGGTGAATTGAATATGGTGAATCATGGGCTTCCTGCAGAATTAACTTCCTGATCTCTGAATCATTAGGAACATAAACACGGTCTACAAACCATAAGGTATCGTGCTCATCCTCACGAAATCCTTTAGCTTTTCCTTCGCTCATTTTCTCTTCAATAGAAGCAATCTCCTTGTCAGTCTTCTAGGCTTCTCTGATCTTATCCATCAAATTCAATTGAATCTCCAATGTTGCTACATAGCCTCTCGGGACTATCTCTAAACATAGCTCATGAAGATTTTCGACTAACTCCCTTGGTAAATCTCCCGTCATTAGTGTGTTGACATGGCTCTTACGACTCAACACGTCAGCTACTACGTTAGCCTTTCCGGGATGATAATGTAGTATCATATCATAATCCTTGATGAGCTCCAATCATCGCCTTTGTCTGAGATTCAACTCCTTCTGCGTGAAAATATACTTCAAACTCTTGTGATCCGTGTACACCTCACAATGATTTCCAATGATAAAGTGTCTCCAAGTATTCAATGCATGCACTACGGCTGCTAACTCCAAATCATGCGTAGCATAATTCAACTCATGAGGCTTAAGCTATCGTGAGGCATATGAAACAACTCTTCCTTCCTGCATAAGCACTGCTCCAAGTCCTTGACGTGAAGCGTCGCAATACACCTCATAATACTTGGTCTGATCTGGCAAAATCAACACATGTGATGTAACCAAACGTTTCTTCAGCTCCTGGAAACTGGCCTCACATTCCTCAGTCCATATGAACTTGGTATCCTTCTTCAACAATTCTGTCATAGGCTTCGCAATCTTCGAGAAATTTTCAATGAACCTCCGGTAGTATCCTGCGAGTCCAAGAAAACTCCGGATTTCTCCAACTGTTGTTGGGGCTTCCCAATTTGTCACAGTGTCAATCTTAGTGGGATCTACTGCTATACCTTCTCCGGATATAACGTGTCCGAGAAATCCAACTTCCTTCAACCAAAACTCACATTTGCTAAACTTGGCATATAACTGATGTTCTCTGAGCTTACCAAGTACCAAACGCAAATGCTCCTTATGCTCCTCTTCATTCTTCGAGTAAACCAGGATATCATCAATGAACACTATGACGAACTTATCCAAAAATTCCATAAACACCTTGTTCATCATGTTCATAAAATATACAGGCCGTCTTAGGTATATCCTGTTCTCGAATCTTCAACTGGTGGTATCCTGATCGCAGATCGATCTTGGAAAATACCTTAGCTCCTTGCAATCGATCAAACATATCATTGATCATCGGTAGTGGGTACTTGTTCTTGATGGTTACTTCATTCAATCCTCGATAATCAACAACCATCCTTAACGATCCATCCTTCTTCTCCACTAGAAGTACTGGCGATCCCCAAGGCAAAGAACTTGGGCGAATATATCCTTTATCCAGTAACTCCTTAATCTGCTTCTTAATCTCCACCAAATCCTTTGCGGGCATCCTATATGGTCTCTTAGATATTGGTCCTGTGCCTGGTAAAAGCTCAATCAAAAACTCAATATCTCTATCCGATGGCATGCCTGGCAACTCTTCTGGAAATACATCAGGGAAATCCTTCACTATTGGTACTTCCTCCTGCACAACTCCTGTTAGACAATTTACTAGAGTCCTATTTGGCACATGCCGGGTTACATACTTGATCCTTCTCCCTTCTAGGGTGGTAAGAAAAATCGACTTACTGGCGCAATCGATGTTTCCTCCATACATCGACAGCCAATCCATACCCAGAATTACATCCAATCCTTGTGATTCCAAAATGATCAAATCCGAGGGAAACACATGCCTACCTATACTCAATGGCACTTGAAAACATCCTTGGCTAGCCATATACTCCGCTCCTGGTGAGCTTACTAACATAGGTGTTCTAAGAACTTCGGTGGGTAGGTTATACTTAGCCACAAATCCCCTTGATATGTATGAATGCGATGCACCAGTATCGAAAAGAACGAGTGCAGTAAATGACTTAACAACTTACCGATTACTGCATCCGGCTGCTCTTCAACCTCCTCTAGGTTAACGTGGTTCACCTGTCCCCTGTTGAAAGGGTTCGTCTTCTTCCCAGAGCTTCCATTGCCATTTCCATTCTGGGATTCAGGACATTCATTGGCATAATGTCCGGTCTTCTGGCACTTAAAGCAAGTGACTTGGCTCAGGTCTCTCATGGCTGGGGTTGATGGGTTGGTGCGGTTCTGGCCGTTGCTTCCTCCATTCCAATTACCATTCTTGGTGCCATTGTGATTGTGCAAGTTACCTCCTCCATGGGTATGCTGAAAATGTCCTCCCGGTCTAGGGGTAAAACGTGGCTTCTGCTGAGCTCCTGAATTGTACTTCCCTTGTCCATACTTCCTCTTGCGATTCTCAATCTGCTGCTGCTTCTCTTCAATCATAAGAGCACGATCTACCAACTCCTGGTAGTTGTTGAAGG
This sequence comes from Triticum dicoccoides, assembly GCF_002162155.2. Taxonomy (NCBI): domain Eukaryota; kingdom Viridiplantae; phylum Streptophyta; class Magnoliopsida; order Poales; family Poaceae; genus Triticum; species Triticum dicoccoides. The sequence goes on along the minus strand of NC_041382.1, from coordinate 581,129,614 downwards.
TTGCTACCATCAACTGCATGCTCAACTCATCATTCAGTCCTTCCATAAACTTCTCCTGCTTAGCTGCATCAGTAGCTACGTCATCTGGGGCATAACGTGCTAACTTACTAAAGTCCTCCACATACTGGCCAACTGTTCTTCCTCCTTGGCGCAATTTGCGAAACTCTTGCTTCTTCATGGCCATAGCTCCAGCTGAAACATGGGCAGTACGGAAAGCCTGCTGAAACTGGTCCCATGTGACAGTGTCGACAGGAAAAGTGGCTGTGAAATTCTCCCACCATGATGCTGCGGGTCCTTCAAGCTGATGTGCGGCAAACTTCACCTTTTCCGCATATGTGCATCCTACGGTGGTCAACTCCCTTGCTGTCTTGCGGAGCCAATCATTTACTACTATCGGCTCGGTGCTACTGGAAAACACCAGCAGATTCAGCCTAAGAAAACGGGCTAAGTGATAAACAGGTGGTGGTGGTGGTGGTGGGTTGTTGTTGTTGTTTCCCTGATTCTGATTCTGGACTAGCAACTGCATCAATGTGTTCTGCTGCTAGATCAACTGGGTGAGCTCCGGTGGAAATGTAAATCTGGGGTCAAGTCTCGGAGGCATCTGAGGGTTTAGAAAGGATGAGATTTAAGAATAGAGAGGGGTCTAGAGAGAAAACACTACCCATATGCACATGAGGCAAAAGCAAACAATTCACTTCATTCAATCAAACAAGGGCATACAATCGATCTAACTATCGAAAAAGTGCTCGGACTACTATATTTACATGGTGGACTACTACTACTGTTGGGGTGGTCTACTAGAAATATTCTTCGGTTGCAGACTCCATGATATCTGCTCCAGCTTCATCAACATAGTCATCATCGCTATCATCTGGATCTGAGTCGGTGTTGTCGATGATGATGTAGTCTTCCGGGCGAATCTCCTTGGGTTCTTCGTCTTCTTCTACGTGTAGGGCCTCCCATAAATATTCCGATCTTCTTGATCAGATCGTCATTCTTCTCCACTAACACTTCGATTTCCTCTTCATAATCTTCACGTGTAGCCTTGAGTTCTTCCACCGGTTCCTTGATTCTTGTCCTCTCCTTCTTCAGATCTATCATGTCGGTGCACATCTGGTTCTCCTGACATCGAATGTGCTGGTTTAACTCCTGGATAAAAGTTGCAATTGATCTATCCTTCCTGGTGCTGATCATCTCCCATTGCTCATCTCGGCGCCCACAAATCTGGTAGATAGTATCCTTGAGATCATTGCGGTAAACTTCTCCAATGTGTCCCATGGCGATGTGAGCTGCCATGCTCTTTCCTAGATTACAAGTTGGTGTATCAAAATAAAACTCTATGGGCTCAGTGAATGGCATGAACGACCTTCCTGGAACTTGAACTTAAATCATCCAGCGCTCTTCTTCAGGTAAAGTGGCGTTGTAGGTTCCGGTGAAGCTTGGTACTCCTATGTTCAGGTATCTAGTGACTTCCTTCAAGTGACGTCCAAAAGGTGTATCTTCATCCTGTTGCGTGAACTTGTTCCTTGCATCCGCCATCCTAAAAGAGTAGAAAAGATGAGGAATCAAAATGAGAAGAGAGTGAGTAGTGATCTAGGGCTTTAGCTTAGTGGTCGTGTCCTACAGTCAGTGTGTGCTCTGATACCATCTTGTAGCGACCAGACCTCAAACGGTCCAACCTCTGTGCTCAAGTGTCATCCCTGGATCAGTAATGCTGAAACCACACAGTACTTGAAGGATGTATAACAGAGTAGCAATCACACACTTATTACATCGAGTGTCTCAAAAGAGAACTTATTACAATAAATATGGCTTAAGGCCATCTAATAACGATAACAACAGAAGGCTTGGAAGATAAGTGAGTCCATCAACTCCAACGGCATCACTGAGTATAGAACCACGACCTAAAAACACCTTAATCGTAGTCTGAAAAGTCTGCAACATTAACGTTGCAGCCCGAAACGGGTCATCACATGGAATATGCTGGCAATGTAACACATAGAGAGCAATGAAAGAATAAGGCTATACTATATGCATATTTGGCTGGTGGAAAGCTCTATGGTTACAGTTTTGCGTAAAGCCAATTTTTCCCTACTACAAAGGAATAAATTTTACTTAACTATCATGGTAGTTGTTAAACATTGAGAATGGTTGACAGCATTCTCAATCCCATTTAAGCATCATCATTAAACAAAACCCAACAAAATTAATTTTAGAGTAACATGATGAGATTCACATGATAATCTAGGTACTAGATACTCAAGTTGTCCATAACCGGGGACACGGCTAACCATGATTAGTTTATACACTCTGCAGAGGTTTGCGCACTTTTCCCCACAAGACTCGATCACCTCCATTTGATTTCTCGCACTACATGGTGTTTGAGAAACGGATGACCGAGACATAGTCTTTCAGAAGCGCTAGCTCCTTACGATCGGGTAGACCGTTACACCTACTTTCCCCTACATCTGCTAGTCTACCACTGTAAGAGTTCGCACGACTTATTCAACTATTCTAGAGCCCATAGTAGCTTGTGGCTGCACACGGAAGTTTCTAGCATGAATAATCTCATGATCCCTTTGAGCCTGGGTGGCGGTCCAAAAGAAAACAGGCAATCGCTGGAATACCCAGGTGGCTCAATCCACCCAGATGTGTATTTAAGTTGCCACCTTAGATAAACCATTAATTTAACAATCTCACATCTGTCATGGATACACTCACCCAATCCACGTCTACTAGCATAGCATAGCATAATAAGCAACGTAGAAGTAACTCCCAAAGGTTTGATAATAAACAGGTAATAGGTACAACCTCAACTACTTCCCAAACCCACAATTTAATTAGATCCTAATCATGCAATGTGTGAGGATTGATCTAATGCAATAAAACTGGGTAGTAGGAGGTATGATCAAAGTGTTACTTGCCTTGCTGATGATCCGGGAAACCTAGCGATTTGAAGTAGCAAGCGGTGCACTCCGGGTGCTCTATCACAAACAAACAAACATACAATAAGTACTCAACTAATGCACAGGTAAAACTCAAATAAGAGATCTAACCAGAAAGTTCAACTTAAGAACTCCGGTTGGCAAAAAGAATCAAATCGAACGAAGCAGCGACAGACAAACGGCAAAAGAAACAGGCTTCATTTACTATTCTGGATCTAAGGCAATTTTTATAGAAGCAAAACCTTATTTGAGTTGGTTAAACAGAAAGATGGTGTCGAGACAAAACTCCAGGCGCTTGAATCGCCTGATTCCGATAAACAAGCGAAAAGTTATACTAGAACGAAAAACGGATCAGGAATCGTGATTAGAAAAATCGTGGATTTAATCCGAGAAAAGGAAAACGACGAACAGATTAACGAATGGACGTTCGTTAACTGGATCTAAACGATGAACGCGTTCGTTAAAACGAACGACCAAGCGAACGCTCGCTAAATAAATAAACCAGAAAACTGATCTATTTAAAAAAACAAAACTAAAAAAATCGAACAAACCGACGAAAAACTGATCGGTTTTTCGAGAAAAACCGGCGGCGGCGAGGTCTACCTCCGGCGAGCGGCGGGGCGGCTGTTCGGTGGGGTCGGAGCAGGGTGGCAGCGCGGGCGGCGAGGCGCGGCGGCGGCGGCGCTATGCGGCGGCGGCGGCGGCAAAGACGGCGGCGGCGGGGCGGCTAGGGCGGTAAGGGTTTGGGGGGTCCGGCTGGGCCTCCCCGGCTTATAAAGCCGGCCGGGCCAAGTGTCCGGGTCAGACATGGCCCGTTAGGTCGGTTGCGTTTTTTTTTAAATAGTTACGCTCAGAAAAAAAACAAAAGGAATACTAAACGAACTCCGAAAATCTTGAAATAAACTTTCCCCGGCTTCTAAAATCAAGCCTCACAGGATGAACATTTATTTGGGACCTAAATGCAATTTTGAAAAACACGCATTTTTTCTAAACTCAAATAAAATAGCAAATAAAACCAAAATAAAATCTTATTTGATTTTCTTATTAAACCCTCAATATTTCTTTATTTTGGGAAGTCATTTTATTCCCTCTCTCATATTTTTGTAATAGAAATAATTGAAGCTAAAATAAATCAAATCAAATGATCCTATTTTCAAAATTTGAGAAAACTCAAATATGAAAATAACGAAATCCCCAACTCTCTCCGAGGGTCCTTGAGTTGCGTAGAATTTTCTAGGATCAGCCAAAATGCAATAAAATATGATATGCAATGATGATCTAGTGTATAACATTCCAAATTGAAAATTTGGGATGTTACAATGATCTTCATGATAGAGAGTCTCCTATGTTGTCACTTTCATATACTAGCGGGAATCTTTAATTATAGAACTTGGCTTGTGTATTCCAATGATGGGCTTCCTCAAAATGCCCTAGGTCTTCGTAAGCAAGCGAGTTGGATGCACACCCACTTAGTTTCTTTTTGAGCTTTCATACACTTATAGCTCTAGTGCATCAGTTGCATGGCAATCCCTACTCACTCACATTGATATCTATTGATGGGCATCTCCATAGCCCGTTGATATGCCTAGTTGATGTGAGACTATCTTCTCCTTTTTGTCTTCTCCACAACCACCATTCTATTCCACCTATAGTGTTATGTCCATGGCACACGCTCATGTATTGCGTGAAGATTGAAAAAGTTTGAGAACATCGAAAGTATGAAACAATTGTTTGGCTTGTCATCAGGGTTTTGCATGATTTAAATATTTTGTGTGATGAAGATAGAGCATAGCCAGACTATATGATTTTGTAGGGATAGCTTTCTTTGGCCATGTTATTTTGAGAAGACATGATTACTTTGTTAGTATGCTTGAAGTATTATTATTTTTATGTCAATATTAAACTTTTGTCTTGAATCTTTCGGATCTGAATATTCTTGCCACAATAAAGAGAATTACATGGATAAATATGTTAGGTAGCATTCCACATCAAAAATTATGTTTTTATCATTTACCTACTCGAGGACGAGCAGGAATTAAGCTTGGGGATGCTTGATACGTCTCCAACGTATCTATAATTTTTTATTGTTCCATGCTATTATATTATCAACCTTGGATGTTTTATATGCTATTTTATATGATTTTTGGGACTAACCTATTAACCTAGAGCCCAGTGCCAGTTTGAGTTTTTTCGTTGTTTTTGAGTATCACAGAAAAGGAAAACCAAACGGAGTCCAATTGACCTGAAATTTCACGGAGATCATCTTTGGACCAGAAGAAGCCCACAGAGTACCGGAGATGGGTCAGAAGAGTCCCGAGGCCACCACGAGGGTGGGGGGCACACCCCCTACCTCGTGGCCGCCTCGGGGACCCCATGACTTGTTCTCGACTCCAACACCTCTTATATGACCCCAAACTTCCAGAAAGAAACCTAGACTGGGAGTTCCGCCGCCGCAAGCCTCTGTAGACATCGAAAACCAATCTAGACCCATTCCGGCACCCTGCCGGAGGGGGAATCCCTCTCCGGTGGCCATCTTCATCATCCCGGCGCTCTCCATGACAAGGAGGGAGTAGTTCATCCTCGGGGATAAGGGTATGTTCCAGTAGCTATGTGTTTGATATATATATATATATATATATATATATATATATATATATATCGTGTTCTTGATTTGGCACGATCTTGATGTATCGCGAGCTTTGCTATTATAGTTGGATCATATGATGCTTCTCCCCCTCTACTCTCTTGTAATGGATTGAGTTTTCCCTTTGAAGTTATATTATCGGATTGAGTCTTAAGGATTTGAGAACACTTGATGTATGTCTTGCATGTGCTTATTTGTGGTGACAATGGGATATCACGTGATTCACTTGACGTATGTTTTGGTGATCAACTTGCGAGTTCCGTGACCTAGTGAACTTATGCATAGGGGTTGGCACACATTTTCATCTTGACTCTCTGGTAGAAACTTTGGGGCACTCTTTGAGGTTCTTTGTGTTGGTTGAATAGATGAATATGAGATTGTGTGATGCATATCGTATAATCATACCCACGGATACTTGAGGTGACATTGGAGTATCTAGGTGACATTAGGGTTTTGGTTGATTTGTGTCTTAAGGTGTTATTCTAGTATGAACTCTATGATAGATCGAACGGAAAGAATAGCTTTGTGTTATTTTACTAAGGACTCTTGAATAGATCGATCAGAAAGGATAACTTTGAGGTGGTTTCATACCCTACCATAGTCTCTTCGTTTGTTCTCCGCTATTAGTGACCTTGGAGTGACTCTTTGTTGCATGTTGAGGGACTGTTATACGATCCAATTATGTTATTATTGTTCAGAGAACTTGCACTAGTGAAAGTATGAACCCTAGGCCTTGTTTCAACGCATTGCAATACCATTTGTGCTCACTTTTATCATTAGTTACCTTGCTGTTTTTATATTTTCAGATTACAAAAACCTATATCTACCATCCATATTGCACTTGTATCACCATCTCTTCGCCGAACTAGTGCACCTATACAATTTACCATTGTATTGGGTGTGTTGGGGACACAAGAGACTCTTTGTTATTTGGTTGTAGGGTTGTTTGAGAGAGACCATCTTCATCCTACGCCTCCCATGGATTGATAAACCTTAGGTCATCCAGTTGAGGGAAATTTGCTACTGTCCTACGAACGTCTGCACTTGGAGGCCCAACAACGTCTATAAAAAGAAGGTCCTGAATCCCCATCGTACTGAAGCTGCTCCTCTCGCTCTCGATAAAGACAAGGAGGTCATGAAGGAGCTGGAGGGGAAACGTGGGGAGGATGGGCTGGAACCTGAAAACGCTTGCTTGCGCCCCACCCCGGCCCTATCTTGCTCCAGCTTTACGGGGGTGAGCGACGACGGCCACGCCGGGGAGATGAACGGTGTAGTAGACATCAAGCTCTTTTCTGGTGCCGTTGCCGGGGAGGTTAGCGCTTGAAGGTATATCTTTTGATCTTGCAATCGAATCTTTTATTTTCTTGTTTTATCACTAGTTTAGTTTATAAAAGAAAACTACAAAAAATGGAATTAATGGTACCTCATATGCTTCATCTTTTTAATATCTTTCATGAAAATAAGGATTCTGATAATTGTGCCAAAGTGTTAGAAGAAGAATGTATTAAAATGTTTGGCACTAAATCTTTGAATGATGAGCATGATTGCAATGTTGTTAGTATGAATTCCTTGAAAATCCATGATGCTAATGATATGCAAAGCTACAAGCTTGGGGATGCTATGTTTGATGAATATGATATTTTTAGTCCCCCAAGTTTTCATGAGAATATTTATTATGATGAAAGCATGCCTCCTATTTATGATGATTATATTGATGAAAGTGGATTTGGAGAGGTCATGACTTTATTTAGTGATGAATCCACTATTTCGGAAGAGGTTCCAATTGATTATGAGAACAAAGTTGCTATCTATGATGATTATTGTGATGACTTGTATGCTATAAAGAATAATGATATCCATGAAACTTGTCATCATGATTTTAATTTTCAATTGGATTATGCCTCACATGGTAGTTATTTCGTTGAGTTTGCTCCCACTACTATTGATGAGAATAGATTTGCTTATGTGGAGAGTAATAGAAATTCTATGCTTGTAGATCATGAGAAGAATGCTTTATGTGATAGTTATATTGTTGAATTAATTCATGATGCTACTGAAAATTATTATGAGGGAGGAATATATGCTTGTAGGAGTTGCAATAATATCAAGTTTCCTCTCTACATGTTGAAAATCTTGAAGTTTTGCTTGCTTTACCTTCCTATGCAAGTTGATTCTTGTTCCCATAAATTGTTTTCTCACAAAAACCCTATGCATAGGAAGTGGGTTAGGCTTAAATGTGCTAGTTATATTCTTCATGATGCTCTCTTTATGTTTCAATTCTTATCTTTTATGTGAGCATCATTGAAATCATCATGCCTAGCTAGGGGCGTTAAACGATAGCACTTGTTGGGAGGCAACCCAATTTTATTTTTGTTCTTTACTTTTTGTTCTTGTTTAGTAATAAATAATTCATCTAGCCTCTGTCAATATTTGGTTTTATGTTTTTATTACTGTTTGTCCCAAGTAGAACCTTTGGGAAGACTTGGGTGAAGTCTTTGTGATCTTGCTGTAAAAAACAGAAACTTTAGTGCTCACGAGATTTGCTGCCATTTTTTGCTGGAGAGTGCGATTAGGTTGATTATTTTTGAAGATGATTAATAGAAAAATTCCTCACGTACACCAATTTATTTCAGAATTTTTGTGGTTACACAAGTATTCGAAACCTACAGATTACTACAGACTGTTCTGTTGTTGACAGATTCTGTTTTGCGCGTGTTGTTTGCTTATTTTGATGAATCTATGAGTAGTATCGGAGAGTATGAAATAGAGAAGTTGGAATACAGTAGATATTACACCAATATGAATTTAGTTCACAACAGTACCAAAAAGTGGTGATTTATTTTCTTATATTAACGGAGCTTACGAGTTTTCTGTTGAGTTTTGTGTTGTGAAGTTTTCAAGTTTTGGGTAAAGATTCGATGAACTATGGAATAAGGAGTGGCAAGAGCCTAAGCTTGGGGATGCCCAAGGCACCCCAAGGAAATATTCAAGGACAACCAAGATCCTAAGCTTGGGGATGCCCCGGAAGGCATCCCCTCTTTCGTCTTCGTTCATCGGTAACTTTACTTGGAGCTATATTTTTATTCACCACATGATATGTGTTTTGCTTGGAGCATCATCTTATTTTGTTTTGTTTTGCTTGTTGTTTGAATAATATCCCAAGATGTGAAATTCTTAAATGTTAGAGAGTCTTCACATAGTTACATAATTATTCGACTACTCATTGATCTTCACTTATATCTTTTGGAGTAGTTTGTCGTTTGCTCTAGTGCTTCACTTATATCTTTTTAGAGCACGGCGGTGGTTTTATTTTGAAGAAATATATGAACTCTCATGCTTTACTTATATTATTTTGAGAGTCTTTTAGAACAGCATGGTAATTTTCTCTGGTTATGAATTTAGTCCTAATATGATGGGCATCCAAAGATGGGTATAATAAAAACTTTCATATAGAGTGCATTGAATACTATGAGAAGTTTGATACTTGATGATTGTTTTGAGATATGAAGATGGTGATATTAGAGTCATGCTAGTTGAGTAGTTGTGAATTTGAGAGATACTTGTGCTAAAGTTTGTGATTCCCATAGCATGCACGTATGGTGAACCGTTATGTGATGAAGTCGGAGCATGATTTATTTTTTGATTGTCTTCCTTATGAGTGGCGGTCGGGGACGAGCGATGGTATTTTCCTACCAATCTATCCCCCTAGGTGCATGCGCGTAGTAGTTTGTTTTTATAACTAATATATTTTTGCAATAAGTATGTGAATTCTTTAGGACTAATGTTGAGTCCATGGATTATACGCACTCTCACCCTTCCACCATTGCTAGCGTCTCTAGTACCGCACAACTTTCGCCGGTACCATAAACCCACCATATACCTTCCTCAAAATAGCCACCATACCTACCTATTATGGCATTTCCATAGCCATTCCGAGATATATTGCCATGCAACTTTTCACCATTCCGTTTACTATGACACGCTCCATCATTGTCATATTGCTTTGCATGACCATGTAGTTGACATCGTATTTGTGGCAAAGCCATCGTTCATAATTCTTTCATACATGTCACTCTTGATTCATTGCACATCCTGGTACACCGCCGGAGGCATTCATATAAAGTCATATTTTTTTCTAAGTATCAAGTTGTAATTTTTGAGTTGTAAGTAAATAAAAGTGTGATGATCATCATTATTAGAGCATTGTCCCAGTGAGGAAAGGATGATGGAGACTATGATTCCCCCATAAGTCGGGATGAGACTCCGGACGAAAAAAAAGAACCCATAAAAAAGAGAAGGCCCAAAAAACGAAAAAAAATGAGAGAAAAAGAGAGAAGGGGCAATGCTACTATCCTTTTACCACACTTGTGCTTCAAAGTAGCACCATGATGTTCATGATAGAGAGTCTCATATGTTGTCAGTTTCATATACTAGTGAGAATCTTTCATTATAGAACTTGGCTTTTATATTCCAATGATGGGCTTCCTCAAAATGCCCTGGGTCTTCATGAGCAAGCGAGTTGGATGCACACCCACTTAGTTTCTTTTTGAGCTTTCATACACTTATAGCTCTAGTGCATCCGTTGCATGGCAATCCCTACTCACTCACATTGATATCTATTGATACGCCTAGTTGATGTGAGACTATCTTCTCCTTTTTGTCTTCTCCACAACCACCATTCTACTCCACCTATAGTGCTATGTACATGGCTCACGCTCATGTATTGCGTGAAGATTGAAAAATTTTGAGAACATCAAAAGTATGAAACAATTGCTTGGATTGTCATCGGGGTTGTGCATGATTTAAATATATTGTGTGATGAAGATAGAGCATAGCCAGACTATATGATTTTGTAGGGATAGCTTTCTTTGGCCATGTTATTTTGAGAAGACATGATTACTTTGTTAGTATGCTTGAAGTATTATTATTTTTATGTCAATATTAAACTTTTTTCTTGAATCTTTTGGATCTGAATATTCTTGCCACAATAAAGAGAATTACATGGATAAATATGTTAGGTAGCATTCCACATCAAAAATTATGTTTTTATCATTTACCTACTCGAGGACGAGAAGGAATTAAGCTTGGGGATGCTTGATACGTCTCCAATGTATCTATAATTTTTTATTGTTCCATGCTATTATATTATCAACCTTGGATGTTTTATATGATATTTTATATGATTTTTGGGACTAACCTATTAACCTAGAGCCCAGTGCCAGTTTATGTTTTTTTGTTGTTTTTGAGTATCGCAGAAAAGGAAAACCAAACGGAGTCCAATTGACCTGAAATTTCACGGAGATCATTTTTGGACCAGAAGAAGCCCACGGAGTACCGGAGATGGGCCAGAAGAGTCCCGAGGCCACCACGAGGGTGGGGGCGCGCCCCCTACCTCATGGCCGCCTCGGGGACCCCCCTGACGTGTTCTCGACTCCAACACCTCTTATATAACCCCAAAGTTCCAGAAAGAAACCTAGATCGGGAGTTCCGCCGCTGCAAGCCTCTGTAGACATCGAAAACCAATCTAGACCCGTTCTGGCACCCTGCCGAAGGGGGGAATCCCTCTCCGGTGGCCATCTTCATCATCTCGGCGCTCTCCATGACAAGGAGGGAGTAGTTCATCCTCGGGGCTAAGGGTATGTTCCAGTAGCTATGTGTTTGATCTCTCTCTCTCTCTCTCTCGTGTTCTTGATTTGGCAAGATCTTGATGTATCGCGAGCTTTGCTATTATAGTTGGATCTTATGATGCTTCTCCCCCTCTACTCTCTTGTAAGGGATTGAGTTTTCCCTTTGAAGTTATCTTATCGGGTTGAGTCTTAAGGATTTGAGAACACTTGATGTATGTCTTGCATGTGCTTATCTGTGGTGACAATGGGATATCACATGATTCACTTGATGTATGTTTTGGTGATCAACTTGCGAGTTCCGTGACCTCGTGAACTTATGCATAGGGCTTGGCACACGTTTTCATCTTGACTCTCTGGTAGAAACTTGGGGGCACTCTTTGAAGTTCTTTGTGTTGGTTGAATAGATGAATATGAGATTGTGTGATGCATGTCGTATAATCATACCCACGGATACTTGAGGTGACATTGGAGTATCTAGGTGACATTAGGGTTTTGGTTTATTTGTGTCTTAAGGTGTTATTGTAGAATGAACTCTATGATAGATCGAATGGAAAGAATAGCTTTGTGTTATTTTACTACGGACTCTTGAATAGATCGATCAGAAAGGATAACTTTGAGGTGGTTTCGTACCCTACCATAGTCTCTTCGTTTGTTCTTCGCTATTAGTGACTTTCGAGTGACTCTTTGTTGCATGTTGAGGGACTGTTATATGATCCAGTTATGTTATTATTGTCGAGAGAACTTGCACTAGTCAAAGTATGAACCCTAGGCCTTGTTTCAACGCATTGCAATACCGTTTGTGCTCACTTTTATCATTAGTTACCTTACTGTTTTTATATTTTTCAGATTACAAAAACCTATATCTACCATCCATATTGCACTTGTATCACCATCTCTTCGCCGAACTAGTGCACCTATACAATTTACCATTGTATTGGGTGTGTTGGGTACACAGGAGATTCTTTGCTATTTGGTTGCAGGGTTGTTTGAGAGAGACCATCTTCATCCTACGCCTCACACGGATTGATAAACCTTAGGTTGTCCACTTGAGGGAAATTTGCTACTGTCCTACAAACCTCTGCACTTGGAGGCCCAACAACGTCTACAAGAAGGTTGTGTAGTAGACATGATGACGGTATAGTCGGTCTATCGTCGGACGTTTTCGGTCTCCAGAAATAGTTGTCGGGCTGCACTCCTTCCCTCTCATCTTAGCCCAACCTTCTCTTCATAGCCCACATAGGCCTGCTTAACCCCCCCCCCCTCTCGATCGGATCCGTCGGATCGCGATCGATAAGGCTCCGAAAACCCCTCCTAACCCCTAAACCCTAGCACATTTGCTATATATGGCACCCCTAGTCCATTTTGGGCAACCTAGACCCCTTCCCTACCTCCTGCCACAGCCTCAGCCCTACTCCTCGCATTCTGTGCCGGCCAAACCCCTCCCCGCCACTTGGCAGTGCCACCACTCCCATTCAGCCAATTCGGGCGTGCCACGTCGCCACCCCCGCACCTGCCAACCACTCCCACGCCACCACCTCACCTCCCAGCCAGATCCCCCCAACGCAGGCCCGCCACGCCCGGGCGCAGCCCTGCTGGCCTAAATCGCTGCCGCTTCTCGAGCGCCCGGGCTCCCATCCTGCTCCTCCTCGCATCCTCGTTCGGCTCACCGACGACCGCGCCAGGTCCCGACCTCCCTCGCCTGCTCCCCTCCTCCTTCCTCTCTTGTGCCTCACCTCTCTCTGCCTGTGGACAGGCGCCGCCGCTGGAGTGCCGTGCCTCGCCGCCCCATCGCCGGCCGGCCTCGTCGTCGCCGGAAATGGGTCGGCCGTCCCTGGATCTGGTTGCCCCATCGCCCCGCCACCGTCTCCGACCCTCCCTGTTGTCCTGCGCCACCTCACCGAACCACCACGACAACGCCACAGGCCGGCGTTAACCGCTGCCCTGCGCATGGCCCAGATCCACAGCAGGCCCAGTGCGCCGGCCAGCCCCGTTGACCTGCTCCACCGCGCCCTCCTGCGGGCCGCCTTCTCGACTGGGCCTCAGCCCAACATGAGCTGACCCAAGTGCCCCTCTTTTTTTCTCTTCTTTTTGTTGGGCCAGCCCAGTACACTTTAGATTCAGCCCGACTAGTTTTTTCCCTGTCCAGCGATTTTAGAAATTATCCATAGACCACCAGTTTTACAGAAAAGTCCTCTTACTTCATGCATTTAATAACTCATGAACCATGCAACATATTAAAATGTTTTATATATGTAAAATGCTTAGAATTTCGTCTAGTTTCATAATTTCCAACTTTCATCCATGTTAAAATTGTTTAAAATGTTGTTTGCTTTAAATTTGCTTAAATGCCATGTTAAAATGATTTATTTCATAACTAAATAACCGTAGCTCCAAATTTAATAAATTTTATATGCAAATGGGGTAGAAAAATGCCTAGTTCAACATGGTGCACTCATCTTGCATGTTTAATAAATCTAAATATGGTTTAGGGCAGAACAGTACCAAATCCATAAATTGCGTATGAGGATTTTTTGGAATTGTTGTTTGTTGTTTCCGGCCTCATTTAAACTTGCCTAAATAGTTAGTTTAATTATGCTTCACCTCTTGCCATGTTTAACAACATTTAATATTGTTGAGTACCTAACCGGGAGTGAACTAAATAATCAAATGTGGTGTTTCATCAACATGCATCTTGTTACATGTTGAGCTCCACTTAACTTGTAGTTTTGTTTGTGCACTTTGCCATGCCATGCATATTTAAACGGGACATGCATCATGATTGATTGTGCATCATGCCATGTTATGTGATGGTTGTTTACCATGTTGTTTCCTTCTTTCCGGTGTTGCTTCTTGTTAGTTCCAGTAACGTTGCGTTTGTGAGGATCCGTTCGACTACGCCCGTTTGTCTTCTTCATGGACTCGTTCTTCTTCCTTGCGGGATCTCAGGCAAGATGACCATTACCCTCGCTATCACTTCTATCTTTGTTTGCTAGTTATTCGCTCTATCGCTATGTCGCGCTACCTACCACTTGTTTATCATGCCCCCATATTGCCATGTCAAACCTCTAACCCACATTCCTAGCAAACCGTTGTTTGGCTATGTTACCGCTTTTGCTCAGCCCCTCTTATAGCATTGCTAGTTGCAGGTGCCTTGCAGTTTGTTCCATGTTGGAACATGGATATGTTGGGATATCACAATATCTCTTATTTAATTAATGCATCTATATATTTGGCAAAGCGTGGAAGGCTTGGCCTTTTGCTCAGTGTTTTGTTCCACTCTTGCTGCCCTAGTTTCCTTCATACCGGTGTTATGTTCCTAGATTTTGCATTCCTAACGCGGTTGGGGTTATGGGACCCCCTTGATAGTTTGCTTTGAATAAAACTACTGCAGCAAGGCCCAACCTTGGTTTTACATTTGCCACCTATAGCTTTTCCCTTGGGAGTCGTGCTCTTGAGGGTCATCTTTATTTTAACCCCCCTGGGCCAGTGCTCCTCTGAGTGTTGGTCCAAAACAGAGCCACTTGCGGTGCCGCCCCTAGGCAACTTGGGGTATCTTTGGTTGTCGTACGTAGTGTTCATCCGGTGTGCCCTGAGAACGAGATATGTGCAGCTCCTATCAGGATTTGTCGGCACATTCGGGCGGTCTTGCTGGTCTTGTTTTACCATTGTCGAAATGTCTTGTAACCGGGATTCCCAGTCTGATGGGGTCGTCCCGGGAGAAGGAATATCCTTCATTGATTGTGAGAGCTTGTGATGGGCTAAGTTGGGACACCCCTACGGGGTATAAACTTTTGAGAGTCGTGCCCACGATTATGTGGCAGATGGGAATTTGTTAATATCCGGTTGTAGAGAACTTGACACTTGACTTAATTAAAATGCATTAACCGCGTGCGTAGCCGTGATGGTATCTTTTCAGCGGAGTCCGGGAAGTGAACACGGTTTTGGGTTATGTTTGAACGTAAGTAGTTTCAGGATCTGTCAGGACCCCGATTCTAAGTCACACTGATCTAGCCTGTAACACCTCATATCACTTTGCGGCCTCACGCACGGTATTCCCACTAGTGTCGCCTTACCATGGCCCGGGACCGTTTGCGCCTTTTGGCTCACGTATATGATAGTGTCGCTAGCATCCATATGACAGAGAACCCGAGCCGACATGACTAGTCGTGAACCCAAAGCGGCACTAACTTACGGGGACAGGCATACATGAATCAACATCGAGCATGTCGGTCAACAGCGTATGAATCCGGGCTATAGCAACTGGGCTAACAGGACTCCGGGAACCCGGGCTGTAGCAGGCTAACAGGACTCCGGATGTCTCCACGTGACATTTCACCGAAGGGACAGACACATGAACGAAGTGAATCACATGCCAGCCAGTCTAAGTGTTCCGGAGCAGTAGTGCTAGGCTAGCAGGACTCCGGTAAACCGGGCTGTAGTGGACTACCAAGGCTCAGTGGAAGCACCAAACTACATTTCCCCATAAGAGAGGCTACCAAGGATAAACAACTAGATTGTCGGATCCCACACATACCAAGCATTTCAAACATACACACAATATGCTCAATATGTGTAAATACAACATGGCATCACAACAAAAACTCTACAACTCAAAGTACTTTATTTAGAAGGCTCCAGAGAGCCATACATAATATGTTCATACAGGTAGGGGTCACACGACCCGACACTCAAGTCATACAAACATACAAGCACATGCGATAGCAAACTTGTCTGAGTACAGACAACTAGAAAGCAAGAAGGCTTGACGAAGCCTGTCTATCTACAAGGCCCTTCATGGCTCAGGATCACCACCTGGGTGGCAAGCCACTCGTCAATGTCAAGATCTATATAGAACCCATCGGAGGTGGCGGTGTTCTCTTCTCCAACAGTAATTATGCAAACATGAGTACAAAGGTACTCAGCAAGTCTTACAACAGATCCTACTATACATGCAACATTCTCAAGAAGGATAGTGGGGTTATTGCAGCAAGCCAGCTTTGACTCTTGGCTAAGCTATCCTACAAGACAGCAACCTGTAAATGTTTTGTGCACACGAGTCCACTACTCATCATAACAATACGTTACCGTGGATCCTCCTCCATCATCCTACGGAAGGGCCATCCACGGCTCTCACACTTGTCTTGAGGCTTTTAGGAGTATCCATTTACTTGTCTATGAACTGTATAGGCAACCAAGTAGTCCTTTACCGCGGACGCGGCTATTCGAATAGATGATGTTAACCCTGCAGGGGTGTACTTCTTCACACACGCTCTCACCACTTACCGCCGTTTACACGACATCTACTCGGCAACCTTCAAGCGGAAGCCCAACGAGGGTGTTGGCCACGGCCTACCTAAACACTCAAGTCTCTAGTCAAGGTTTATCACATATCCAGGTTCCATCCGCAGGGAGTCCGGCCGAGATTTCCACATACGGCCCTGAACGATGTGTACAGGGTTTCGAGACACCAAACGGGTGTCCGGCATACCTGGCCATGGTGTATCTACTGTGTCATAGCCCACCCCTAGGGTCAGCACTACGCACGACCACCAACACATATTCTATAAACACCAGAAACTAGTTGCAACTCCTGGACAGAGGACTAGGGTGGTTAAGAAGCCGAGAGGCTCCATCGGTTTCGGGCCCAATGCATGGTAGTAGCTGGTTCTTAAATCACACATACAGATCTCGGTGCTTAAGGACGGCTCCAATGAAACAACCCACCATGTACTCCTACATGGCCTCTCATCGATACCTTTACCAAATCGTGTTCAACACATCACTCACATTACCGACATAATCATTTCACTCTAGCCCATCACCCAGATGAACCAGACCTGACACAACTCTAAGCATAGCAGGCATAGCAAGGTAGGAAACACAGACATGGCTCAATCAACTCCTACACATGCTAGTGGGTTTCATCTAGTTACTGTGGCAATGACAGGTCATGTAGAGGAAATGGGTTCAACTACCGCAGCACACAGTGGTTTGAAATGTTGTTGTCTTAAATGCGGTAAATGAGAGCAGGAGCGAGAACGTGGGATTGTATCGATATGATCAATGGGGCTGCTTGCCTGATGGAGTGGTAGTATGATACTGCCCTTCAGTCGGATATTCGTGGGTATCCTCGGAGGCAGAACCTACCATGAAAGACACATCGAAAAACAATCATCATATGGCAATATGCAACAATATGATGCATGCTATGACATGGCAATATGGGTGTGTTTTGGCTAATGCATTCTAAAACAGGTTGGTTTGAGTCCATTTGAATCAAAGATTCAAATGAAAGCCCATGATATGAAGTCATATTAATGCATTAGCTTGTTTCAGTTAAACAACAAAGTTAAAGTGTTCTGACATGCACGAAACCACTACAGATGGAAAGATTGGATTTTTCTGATCATTTTTCATATATAAATCTTTGCATTTGGAGTTACAGATTAATTTCTATGAATTTGTGAAGTTTATAACATTTTCTGGAATCTCATGTATAAGAATAAATCCAGTAAATGATTTACCGCGTCATCATTGCGTCAGGGTGACGTCGGCAGTCAACGCGGACGGTCTAGGTCAAACCTGACCAGTGGGTCCCGCGTGTCAGTGTTACTAGACTGACTAATTTTAATTAGTCCTAATCCTAGGTTAATTAGCAGGGCGGGGGCCCACCTGTCATTGACCCAAGGGGGTCAAACTGGGATCAACCCTAGGTCAAACTAGGTCAACTCGCCGATGTTTAGCCGCCGGCGAGGCCAAACGTGGCGGAGTAGTGCGGGTTTGGCGCTCCGGCGACCAAATGGACGGCGGAGACCATCTATGGGCAGCTAGGAGCAAGCCGCATCGATTGGTGGTGGAGGTGGAGCTCGGGTTCACCGGAAACGATGCCGGCGATGAGCTTTGTGACTGCTAGAGTTCAGGTGAGGCCGAACTCGTCGTTGCGGTGGCTATGAAAGAACGGGGCCAGCTCCTATGTGGTCTATGTGGTGCGGTGAGGCTAGTGGACAGGGTGGCGAGGCCGTTGCGTGCCGGAGACACGTCGGCGACGAGCTCGACAGCGGCGCGTGCGGTTGAGCTCGTTGTAGTCATTGCAGTGGACGGCAGCGAGAACGGAAAGGAGGGGGAGATGCAGGAGCTCACGGTGGTAACGGCAAGCTAGGCAGCGAGGTCGGGGACGAGCTGGAGCGAGCGTGACGGGGAAGGGGATCTCCGGCGACGGGCAGTGATGGCAAGGACGAAGCGGTGGCTTCGGGGTGAGTGAGCGCTCGGGGCTCGGCCTGCTCAATGGAGAGGACGACGGCGGAGCTTCTAGACATGGTGAGACAACGAGGAGGCGACGGTGGCTGCGGTCTTCATGTCGGTGCAAGCGCGGTAGCGTCGGCCGTGGTGGGGGGAGAGCGAGAGAGAGGAGTAGGGGGAGAGTGAGGTGTCGGGGCGGTCGAGCATGCGACGTGGAGGCCGACCAGCGCGTCCAGGGGCGAAGCGGCAAGCAGCTGGCACCGTGGCGAGCTCGCGCGGCCGGCGCCACCTCCTGCCTGCCTGGTGGAGAAGAAGCAGCTGGCTGGCATGGGCCAGCACAGTGCTGGGCCGCCAGGTGGGCCTGCCAGGTAAGTGGCCTCTGGCCTCTCTCTCTCTCTCTCTCTCTCTCTCTCTCTCTCTCTCTCTCTCTTCTATTTAATTATTTTTTCTATTTTCCTGCAGGTTTGTGGCTTTTTCTAAAAATACCTAGGCACTTTCAAAAATCACCAAACTGCTCATGGCCACTGTTTGGAATAAATCCAACATGGTACATTTCAGTTTAGGATTATTTGAGCATTTAAAATATTTACTAGCATTTAAATGCTCAAATTCAAATAACTAATGATTTAAACCAATGACCTTAGGATGACCTAGAAAATTGTGCACCATTTTTGTCAGAGGTTTGGGACCAACGCAAAGATGATCAACATTTTAGAAGGGCATTTTAGGTTCATCGAAAATATTTTTGGTAAACCCTAGCTGGTTTCAGGGGGTGCTAGGGGTTCTGTCATCCCCATTTCCAAGTTTCTGATAAAGTTAAACATGATGCAAGCACTCTAATGCATGAACTAGCTAGGGTGTGACAACTCACCCCCACTCAAAAGGAACTCGTCCTGAGATTTAGGGTCCGTTGGGAAGAAGGTGGGTATTCAAGTCGAAGACGATCCTCCCTTTCCCAAGTGGCTTCTTTCTCAGAATGGTGTGACCATTGAACCTTGAGAAACTTGATGTTATGGCGTTGATTGGTACGCTCGGCTTGATCAAGGATACGAACAGGATATTCCCGGTATGTGAGATTATCTTGGAGATCAAGCATTTCGTGGTCCACTCCACGGATAGGATCTGAGAAGCAACGCCTGAGTTGTGAAACGTGGAAGACATCATGAACTCTGGAAAGATGCGGAGGTAGTTACCATTGGTGGGCAACTTCCCCTTGTTTGGCAAGGATGCGAAAGGGACCAATGTAACGAGGAGCCAATTTGCCTTTGATACAGAATCAATGGGTTCCCTTCGTAGGAGTGACCCGAAGGTAAGCCTTCTCGTCGACTCCAAAAGTCATGGCCTTATGTTTACGATCATATTGGCTCTTTTGATGGGATTGGGATGTTTTCAACTTTTCATGAATAATGCAAACTTCCTCTTCTGCTTCCTGGATCATATCCCGGCCAAAGAATTGTCTTTCCCTGATTTCTGACTAGTTAAGAGGCGTTCGACACCTTTGTCCATAGAGAACTTCAAAAGGAGCTTTGCCCAAGCTAGATTGATAGCTATTGTTATAAGCAAATTCGGCAAATGGAAGGCATTTCTCCCAATCCATTCCGAATGAGATAACAGAAGCTTGGAGCGTATCTTCCAGAATTTGATTAATACACTCTACTTGACCACTTGATTAAGGGTGGAAGGTGGTGCTAAAGGAGAGACGAGTCCCCATAGCATTTTGGAAACTTTCCCAAAATCAAGAGGTGAAGAGACTTCCACGGTCTGAGTTAATCTCCAATGGAACACCATGAAGAGACACTATTTGAGAGATATACAGGTCTGCTAGCTGGCTAGCGGTTATACTCTCATGAATAGGTAGGAAATGGGCTACTTTGGAAAGACGATCGACGACAACAAAAATAGCATTATTCCCTTTCTTGGTCTTGGGAAACCCGGTGATGAAGTCCATACCGATTTTATCCCATTTCCATTCAGGAATAGCTAAAGGTTGAAGGGTGCCAGCAGGCCGTTGATGCTCTGCTTTAACACGACGACAGACGTCGCAATTTGCAATATATTGAGCAATTTCTCTCTTCATCCTAGTCCACCAAAACCTCTGAGTAGGTCTTGATACATTTTAGTACTACCGGGATGAATGGTGAGAGGGGATTCATGAGCTTCCTTAAGGATCAGCCGCATCAGGTTTCGTGCCTTGGGAACCACTAAGCGGTTTCCAAAGAACACGACACCTTGATCATCAATGGAGAAACAATCCGCGACTCCTTTCTTGATGTTTATCTTGATACGGGAAATTCCCGGGTCAACCTTCTGTGCTTTGATGATCTGATCCATAAGGGTAGGTTTCGCCACCAAGGTAGATAGGAATCCTTGAGGAACAATGTGAAGGTTAAGGTTCCAAAATTCCTCATGGAGAAGTGGTTGCCTTGTTGTAACATCAGGTTGTTACAATAGGATTTACTGCTTAGTGCATCAACCATAACATTGGCTTTTCCCGGGGTGTAAGTTATCCCTAAGTCGTAATCTGAAATCAACTCGACCGAACATCTTTGTCTGAGATTCAAATCCAGTTGGGTGAAGATATATTTCAGACTTCGGTGATCGGTGAAGATCTCGCAACGATTACCGAGGAGGTAATGTCGCCAAGTTTTAAGTGCATGGACTACAACTGCAAGCTCTAGATCATGTGTGGGATAGTTCTCCTCATGTGGATGCAACTGTCGTGAAGCATAGGCAATTACATGACGATCTTGCATGAGTATGCAACCTAGTCCTTGTCGTGAGGCATTCCAATAGATAACAAAGTCCTTGGAGAAATCTGGTGGTACGAGTATAGGAGCAGATGTCAGGCGTCTTTTCAGTTCCTGAAAGCTGAACTCGCACTGTGGGGTCCACTCGATCTTTTTATCTTTCTTGAGGAGTTCCGTTAGAGGTTTAGCAACCATAGAGAAATTCTCGACAAAGCGGCGACAGTAGCTCGCTAACCCAAGGAAACTCCGAACTTGCTTGACCGTTTCAGGTGGAGTCCAATCAAGGACAGCTTGAACTCGCTCGGGATTGACAGCAATACCCTTACCAGAGATTACATGGCCTAGATAGGTCACTTCTGGCAACCAAAATTCACATTTAGAGAATTTTGCATAAAGGCGATGCTCTCGAAGTTTCGTTAATACTAGCCTTAGATGCTTGGCATGTTCTTCCTCATTCTTGGAGTAGATGAGTATATCATCGAGGTATACCACGACGAATTTATCCAAATACTCCATGAAGATCGAGTTCATTAACCGAGAGAAGGTGGCTGGGGCATTGGTTAAACCGAAGGACATGACGGTGTACCCGTATTGGCCATAACGAGTAACAAAGGCCGTTTTGGGAATGTCCCCGATCTTGATTTGATGGTAGCCGAACCTCAAATCCATTTTGGAGAAGACTGAGGATCCAACGAGCTGATCATACAGATCGTTGATCCTGGGGAGCGCATACTTGTTCTTTATGGTAACCAAATTGACGGGCCGATAATCTACAACCATCCGATCCGTACCATCCTTCTTCTTGACGAAGAGGACGGGGCAAGCCCATGAAGAAGAACTAGGACGTATGAAACCCTTTTTCAAGGACTCATCGAGTTGTTTCTTAAGCTCATCTAGTTCTAGGGGTGCCATCTTATAGGGTCTTCTAAAGATTGGAACAGTTCCTGGTACAAGGTCTATCACGAACTCGACATCCCTGTTAGGTGGAACACCTGGCAATTCTTCTGGAAAGACATCCGGGAAGTCACGGACTACCAGAATATCTTCAAGGTCTGGAAGAGGGTTGGCATTTAGGGAGTAGAGCTGACACTTGGCCACTTGGGTTAAGACATTGACTGTCTTGCCCGATGGGTGAGTAAGTTGAACAGTTCTAGTGGCACAATCAATCTTAGCATAATGGGCTGACATCCAGTCCATACTTAAGATGATATTTATGTCCGAGGACTTGAGAGCTATTAAGGATGCAAGGAAGACAAGTCTATCGACAAGAATTTCATTCCCATGGCTTACTCTAGAAGTTTGCCATCTAGAGCCAGGGGTTTGAATTTCCATGGTGGTGGGCATGTCACAGAATGTCGTGTTATGCAATCGAGCATAGCTCTCAGATATGAATGAATGAGATGCTCCGGTATCGAAAAGAACAGATGCTGAATGGCAGTTAACAAGAAGCGTACCAAGGACGACGTTGGGATCATCATGAGCCTCCTCTACTGAGACATAGTTAACATGGCCACGTGCAGTGGTGGCTGGCTTGTCATAAAGCACCTTTCCCGCTGGCTTACCACGACCAACGGACTTTCCAAACTGGTTGGGGTTATTGTTCTGGGGACACTCTCGACTGTAGTGACTCGGCTCTCCGCACTTGAAGCATGTCACAATGTTGGTGCGCGGAGGAGCATTGGCGGCCGGTCCACCATAAGCCTTAGGCAGTGTATACTGCTGGGTTGGGCGAGGCGCCTCATAGAATGGCCTCGGAGTGAACTTGGGTGGCACAGCTGTGTTTGGAATCCACACCCGGCGCTTCTGAGAACCAGAGACGAATGAAGAACCAAAATCATGGGAATGCTTACGTGTAGCTTCATAGTCAGTCTGACCGGTTTCAGCACTGATGGCTTTGTTCACAAGCTTCTGGAAGGAGGTGCACTCGTGCAAACGGAGGTCACGGCGAAGCTCGGGGCTAAGTCCCTTCCGGAACCTCGCCTGCTTCTTGGCGTCAGTGGACACTTCCTCAGGTGCATAGCGTGCCAAGTTTCCAAACTCATGGCTGTAGGCATCCACGGTCAGTCTGCCTTGGGTGAAGTTGCAGAATTCCTCTCTCTTACGATCCATAGGACCCTCCGGAATGTGGTGTTCACAGAAAGTCGCGCTGAATTCTGCCCAAGTGGTAACCTGGCCGGCTAGGCGCATAGCCTCATAGTTTTCCCACTAAAAGCTAGCTGGGCCCTCAAGGCGATAAGCAGCATACGTGACCTTGTCAGCTTCGGCTACGCGTGCAGAACATAGCTTATGGGTCATGCTACGAAGCCAATCATCCACATCGAGAGGCTCGACAGAATGATGGAAGGTTGGTGGGGTCAACTTGATGAAATCATTGAGAGACACCAATTCGTTCATCTGGGAACATGCAGTATTCTGCTCGATGCGTTCTAACAACCGGTTGGTCTCGCATTTATTCCTTTCTGCCTCTAACATGACTTCAGCCAAGGAAGGTGGATGGGGTAGATTCCCATCCCTAGCTCCACTAGCTTCACCCTGCTCATGAACATCAGGGGTGCTTCGGGTGTTCACCATCCTAGGAAAACAAAACAACGGTTTAGACAAGGATGGCAAAACTGTGGCATAAGAATGCAGAATGTAATGGATGACACGGAATGCAGAGATGTTCATCTGTACGACATGGTAATACAGAAACTGTCATATATATACCATCGGTCATACACGCCATACATAGTTTAGTACAAGCCCAGGCTGAAGTAAAACTACGGTGAAGAACATTACATCTCATCAGAGGCATTCCAAGCTCCTATACATTATTTTTCTACGCCTCCGGAATTCAGTACACACTAAGTCATATTCCACCAGACGCACAGGACTGTGGAAATACAACTGTTACAATACTAGTGAAGCTACTACCAACTCAGACGTCTCCGTAGTAATCTTCATAGAGATTACCACCATGTCCTGGGAGCTGAACATGATCATCTGAAAACAGTCGGTCCTATGGAGCTTGCGGTCCATAAGGACTCGGATGTGGCCTTGGTCCAACAAACGGTGGCAGATGGGGTCCACGAGGAGGGGTGATGCCTCCTACATCACGCCAGTCCATATGATTCAGCAGACCAGACCGCACTGGGTACAAATCCCTCATGTCCATATACCCAGCCTGCATAGTTGGTGCAAACCATGTCAGAGTGGCCCAATGATTAGATCGACTGTTGAAAAGCTCCATTCGCAAAGCATGATTCTCGCGGTCCTTATCCTCAAGCAACTCTGTGGTAGTGTGGAGTAGTAAATCCTCATTGGAGGAGTCAGTGTAGAGAGCCTGGTAGTAACCTTCTACCCCAGGGACTAATGCTGGCATATAGCAGAACTTAGTGTTCCGAAGCATGGGAAGTCTAGCTCGCATGATAGTCATCATCGAGTAAGCAGCGTCCTGCACGGACATCTCGATGGTAACCCCAAGTCCATATGAAAAATGGAGGGGTTCCGTAGCTCCAGGATAGGAAGGGTATATCCTGACTGTGCAAAGGTATTGGCTCTGATTCAAATCTCGATACTGCTCCTCAATGGTATACTCAGGATACCATCAATAGCCAGCCTCGATCATCATGCAGACCAGCATGGCAGTGTGACCAGGTACATTGAGGCATCGAGTCAAACGAACCACTTGATTTTGGGTGCGGGAGGCCATCTGAAACCACGAAATAATGCAAAGGCATTAGAATTTTCTAGGAGAAATCGGACAGCATAACGGCTGTAAATGCTCAGAAAAAGATTTGAGACATTCACAACAATTGGCAAAGCCACTCAACAACATCATATCAAGGTTCTGGTTCAACTGACAACATACTAAAAGTAGTAGAAACTGAACTAAGGCCTGGAACCAACAATCCTAAGATTCTACGGATTAGTAACACGTGAACCTGATAGAAAGATGAGATCCTAGTCCTTAACCCACGTGGAAAGAGAAGACGATGACTCATCAGAGGGCATAAGGTAAAGGAGTAAAAAGAGCCTTATGTCCCTCCCACAATCAATTCCCCTACATATAACTAAAGCATTTCTAGACTCGACATCGACCAGTTTGTCTTAATGAACCTACAGGCAGTCCGGCTTTGATGCCAACGCTGTCAGGACCCCGATTCTAAGTCACACCGATCTAGCCTGTAACACCTCATATCACTTTGCGGCCTCACGCACGGTATTCCCACGGGTGTCGCCTTATCATGGCCCGGGACCGTTTGCGCCTTTTGGCTCACGTATATGATAGTGTCGCTAGCATCCATATGACAGAGAACCCGGGCTGACATGACTAGTCGTGAACCCAAAGCGGCACTAACTTACGGGGATAAGCATACATGAATCAACATCGAGCATGTCGGTCAACAGCGTATGAATCCGGGCTGTAGCAACTGGGCTAACAGGACTCCGGGAACCCGGGCTGTAGCAGGCTAACAGGACTCCAGATGTCTCCACGTGACATTTCCCTGAAGGGACAGACACAGGAACGAAGTGAATCACATGCCAGCCAGTCTAAGTGTTCCGGAGCAGTAGTGCTGGGCTAGCAGGACTTCGGTAAACCGGGCTGTAACGGACTACCAAGGCTTAGTGGAAGCACCAGACTACATTTCCCCATAAGATAGGCTACCAAGGATAAACAACTAGATTGTCGGATCCCACACATACCAAGCATTTCAAACATACACATAATATGCTCGATATGTGTAAATACAACATGGCATCACAACAAAACTCTACAACTCAAAGTACTTTATTTAGAAGGCTCCAGAGAGCCATACATAATATGTTCATACAGGTAGGGGTCACACGACCCAACACTCAAGTCATACAAACATACAAGCACATGCGGAAGCAAACTTGTCTGAGTACAGACAATTAGAAAGCAAGAAGTCTTGACTAAGCCTATCTATCTACAAGGCCCTTCACGGCTCAGGATCACCACCTGGGTGGCAAGTCACTCGTCAACGTTGAGATCTACATAGAACCCATCGGAGGGGCGGTGTTCTCTTCTACAATAGTAATTAAGCAAACATGAGTACAAAGGTACTCAGCAAGTCTTACAACAGATCCTACTATACATGCAACATTCTCAAGAAGGATAGTGGGGTTATTGCAGCAAGCCAGCTTTGACTCTTGGCTAAGCTATCCTACAAGGCAGCAACTTGTAAATGTTTTGTGCACACGAGTCCACTACTCATCACAACAATACACTACCGTGGATCCTCCCCTGTCATCCTACGGAAGGGCCATCCACGGCACTCACACTTGTCTTGAGGCTTTTAGGAGTATTCATTTACTTGTCTATGAATTGTATAGGTAACCAAGTAGTCCTTTACCGTGGATGCGGCTATTCGAATAGATGATGTTAACCCTGCAGGGGTGTACTTCTTCACACACGCTCTCACCACTTACTGCCATTTACATGACATGTACTCGGCAAACTTCAAGTGGAAGCCCAACGAGGGTGTTGGCCATGGCCTACCTAAACACTCAAGTCTCTAGTCCGTAGGGAGTCCCGCCCAGGTTTCCACATACGGCCCCAAACGATGTGTACAGGGTTCCCAGACACCAAACGGGTGCCCGGCATACCCGGCCATGGTGTATCTACCGCGTCATAGCCCACCCCTAGGGTCAGCGCTACGCACGGCCTCCAACACATATCCTATAAATACCGGAAACTAGTTGCAACTCCTGGACAGAGGACTAGGGTGGTTAAGAAGCCGAGAGGGTCCATTGCTTTCGGGCCTAATGCATGGTAGTAGCTGGTTCTTAAATCACACATATAGATCTTGGTGCTTAAGGACGGTTCCAATGAAACAACCCACCATGTACTCCTACATGGCCTCTCATCGGTACCTTTACCAAATCATGTTCAACACATCACTCACATTACCAACATAATCATTTCACTCTAGACCTGACACGACTCTAAGCATAGCAGGCATAGTAAGGTAGGAAACACAGACATGGCTCAATCAACTCCTACACATGCTAGTGGGTTTCATCAAGTTACTGTGGCAATGACAGGTCATGCAGAGAAAATGGGTTCAACTACCGCAGCACACAACTATTTGAAATGTTGTTGTCTTAAATGCAGTAAATGAGAGCAGGAGCGAGAACATGGGATTGTATCGATATGATCAATGGGGCTACTTGTCTGATGGAGTGGTAGTAGGATACTGCCCTTCAGTCGGATATTCGTGGGTATCCTCGGAGGCAGAACCTACCATGAAAGACACATCAAAAAACAATCATCACATGGCAATATGCAACAATATGGTGCATGCTATGACATGGCAATATGGGTGTGTTTTGGCTAATGCATTCTAAAACAGGTTGGTTTGAGTCAAAGATTCAAATGAAAGCCCATGATACGAAGTCATATTAATGCATTAGCTTGTTTCAGTTAAACAACAAGGTTAAAGTGTTCTGACATGCATGAAACCATTACATATGGAAAGATTGGACTTTTCTGATCATTTTTCATATATAAATCTTTGCATTTGGAGTTACAGATTAATTTCTATGAATTTGTGAAGTTTATAACATTTTTGGAATTTCCTGTATAAGAATAAATCCAGTAAATGATTTACTGCATCAGGGTGATGTCGGCAGTCAACGGGGACGGTCCAGGTCAAACCTGACCAGTGGGTCCCGTGTGTCAGTGTTATTAGACTAACTAATTTTAGTTAGTCCTAATCCTAGGTTAATTAGCAGGGCGGGGCCCCACCTGTCATTGACCCAGGGGGGTCAAAACTGGGGTCAACCCTAGGTCAAACTTGGTCAACTCGCCAACGTTTAGCCGCCGGCGAGGCCAAACGCGGCGGGGCGGTGCGGGTTTGGCGCTCCGGCGACCAAATGGACGGCGGAGACCATCTACGGGCAGCTGGGAGCAAGCCGCGTCGATTGGTGGTGGAGGTGGAGCTCGGGGTCACCGGAAACGATGCCGGCGACGAGCTTTGCGGCAGCCGGAGTTCGGGCGAGGCCGAACTCGTCGTTGCGGTGGCTCTGAAAGAACGGGGCCAGCTCCTGCATGGTCTATGCGGTGCGGTGAGGCTAGTGGACAGGGTGGCGAGGCCATTGCATGGCCGGAGACACGTCGGCGACGAGCTCGGTGGCGGTGCGTGCGGTTGAGCTCGTTGTAGTCGTTGCAGTGGACAGTAGCGAGAACGGAAAGAAGAGGGAGATGTAGGAGCTCACGGTGGTGACGGCAAACTAGGCGGCGAGGTCGGAGACGAGTTGGAGCGAGCGTGACGGCGAAAGGGATCTCCGGCGACGGGCGGTGAAGGCAAGGACAAAGCGGTGGCTCCGGGGCGAGTGAGTGCTCGGGGCTCGGCCTGCTCGATGGAGAGGACGATGAGGGAGCTTCTGGACACTCCGAGATGACGAGGAGGCGACGGTAGCTATGGTCTTCACGTCGGCGCGAGCGTGGTAGCGTCGGCCATGGTGGGGGGAGAGCGAGAGAGAGGAGCAGGGGGAGAGTGAGGTGTTGGGGCAGTCGAGCGGGCGATGTGGAGGCCGACCAGTGCGTCTAGGGGCGAAGCGGCAAGCAGCTCGCGCCGTGGCAAGCTCAAGCGGCCGGCGCCACCTCCTGCCTGCCTTCCTGGCGGGGAAGAAGCTGCTGGCTAGCATGGGCCAGCACAGTGCTGGGCCGCCAGGTGGGCTTGCCAGGTAAGTGGCCTCTTGCCTTTCTCTCTCTCTCTCTCTCTCTCTCTCTCTCTCTCTCTCTCTTTTCTATTTAATTCTATTTTCTATTTTTCTGCAAGTTTGTGGCTTTTTCTAAAAATACCTAGGCACTTTAAAAAATCACCAAATTGCTCATGGCCACTGTTTGGAATAAATCCAAAATGGTACATTTTAGTTTAGGATTATTTGAGCATTTAAAATATTTACTAGCATTCAAATGCTCAAATTCAAATAACTAATGATTTAAACCAGTGACCTTAGGATGACCTAGAAAATTGTGCACCATTTTTGTCAAAGGTTTAGGACCAAGGCAAAGATGATGAACATTTTAGAAGGGCATTTCAGGTTCATTGAAAATATTTTTGGTAAACCCTAGTTGGTTTCAGGGGGTGCTGGGGTTCTGTCATCCCCATTCCCAAGTATCTGATAAAGTTAAACATGATGCAAGCACTCTAATGTATGAACTAGCTAGGGTGTGACAGGATCACTTCTAGATCACTTCTAGCTTCACGACCGTTGCATAGCTTCTCATCTTACTCTTATTTGCGTATGTTAGCCACCATATTTGCTTAGCGCTTGCTGCTACTCCACCTCATTACCTTATCCTACCCATAAGCTTAAATAGTCTTGATCTCGTGGGTTTTGAGATTGTTGAGTCCTCGTGACTCACAAATACTACCAAAACAGTTGCAGGTGCCGATGATACCAGTGCAGACGCAACCGAGCTCAGTGGGAATTCGATGAAGACCTTGGTCGTTATTATGTGTCTTTTCCGGATGATCAGTAGTGGTGCCCAGTTGGGACGATCGCGGATCTAACATTTGGGTTTGTCTTCTTTTATTTTGGTGTCGTAGTCGGACCTTGATTGTACTCTGGATGATGTATGTTTAACTTGGTATTTGTGTGAAGTGGCGATTGTAAGCCAACTCTTTATCCCTTTCTTATTCAGTACATGGGATTGTGTGAAGATTACCCCTCTTGCGACAAAACCACCATGCGGTTATGCCTCCAAGTTGTGCCTCGACATGTGGGAGATATAGTCGCATCGTGGGCGTTACAAGTTGGTAATCAGAGCCATCCCCGACTTAGGAGCCCCCTGCTTGATCAAATCGCTGACATTGTTGAGTCTAGAACAAAATGTTTTGAGTCTTAGGATTATATATATCGGAGAGTAGGTTTCTTTTTACTCCTCAGTCCCTTCGTCGCTCTGGTGAGGCCTCCTGACGTAGAAATTTTGACTTTCCTCTCATCAAATTTCATGAAAAAAAATTTAGGATCACGTGGGTATCTTGGAATCGTTCTGATATTCTTGTGATGAGAACATTGTTCTTGGTGCCTCCTGACATTTAGGGGTTGTGGCAGTGTCCCGGAGAGTTGAGATCTGAGGTGTTGTCGTCACAATTTGTAGGATCTAGAAGTAGATGTGTCTAAAGGGGGGGTGATTAGACACTTAGTGCTAAAGTTGCAATCTTTAAGCTTTTTGGTTTAAGTGGGGTTTATTCACAATTTCAGCACACGCAATACATATCAAGCAAGCATGCAAAGAGTATATGAGCAGCGGAATGTAAATCATGCAACTTGCAAGAATGTAAAGGGAAGCGTTTGGAGAGATCAAACGCAATTGAAGACACAGATGTTTTTCCCATGGTTCGGATAGGTGGTGCTATCCTACATCCACGTTGATGGAGACTTCAACCCACGAAGGGTAACGGTTGCGTGAGTCCACACAGGGCTCCACCCAAGGGCAACGGTTGCGCGAGTCCACACAGGGCTCCACCCACGAAGGGTCCAGGAAGAAGCAACCACCCACAAAGGGTCCACGAAGAAGCAACCTTGTCTATCCCACCATGGCCATCGCCCACGAGGGACTTGCCTCACTAGCGGTAGATCTTCACTAAGTAGGCGATCTCCTTGCCCTTACAAACTCCTTGGTTCAACTCCACAATCTTGTCGGAGGCTCCCAAGTGACACCTAGCCAATCTAGGAGACACCACTCTCCAAGAAGTAACAAATGGTGTGTAGGTAATGAACTCCTTGCTCTTGTGCTTCAAATGATAGTCTCCCCAACACTCAACTCTCTCTCATAGGATTTGGATTTGGTGGAAGGAAGATTTGAGTGCAAAGCAACTTGGGAAGGTTAGAGATCAAGATTCATATGGTAGGAATGGAATGTCTTGATCTCAACACATGAGTAGGTGGTTCTCTCTCAGAACATATGAGTTGGAATGGTGTGTGTGTTCTGATGGCTCTCTCTCTGAATGAGAAAGAGGTGGAGGGGTATATATAGCCTCCACACAAAATCCAACCGTTACACACAATTTACCAATCTCGGTGGGACCGAATCATAAAACTCGGTCTGACCGAAATAGTAAACCTAGTGACCGTTAGGAATTTCGGTGGGACTGACATGCAACTCGGTAGGACCGATTCGGTTAGGGTTTGCGCATAACGTAATCTCGATGAGACCGATTACACAAACTCGGTGAGACCGAATTTGGTAATTAGCTAACCAGAGAGTTGGTCAGGCAAACTCGGTGGGACCGATTTGCTCTTTCGGTGAGATCGAGTGGAACTCGGTGAGACCGAAAAGTTACAAAGGGGAAACACTGAGTTTACATTGCAATCTCGGTGGGACCAATTGCATATCTCGGTGGGACCGAGAATATTGCAATAGGTAACAGAGAGTTTGCAATCCCATCTCGGTGAGACCGAGATCCTTACCGGTAGAACCGAATAGCTAGGGTTTGGCAGTGGCTAATGACAAGTGAAACTCGGTGGCGCCGGATAGGAAGAATCGGTAGGACCGAGTTTGGCTTAGGGTTTAGGTCATATGTGGAAGTGGGAAAGTAGCTGAGGATTTTGGAGCATATCATTAAGCACATGAAGCAAGAGGCTCATTAAGCAACACCTCATCCCTCCTTGATAGTATTGGCTTTTCCTATGGACTCAATGTGATCTTGGATCACTAAAATGTAAAATGAAGAGTCTTGAGCTTGAAGCTTTAGCCAATCCTTTGTCCTTAGCATCTTGAAGGAGTTCCCACAACCTTTAGTCCATGCCACTCCATTGTTGAACTTACCTGAAACATGCTAGATAGAAATGTTAGTCCAACAAGAGATATGTTGTCATCAATTATCAAAACCACCTAGGGAGCACTTGTGCTTTCAATCTCCCCCTTTTTGATAATTGATGGAAACATACATCAAAGCTTTAGATAAAGATATAAAGAACAGCAAGTAAAGCTTTGGAAGGACATGTAACGAGCATAGGCTCCCCCTACATGTATGCACTCATGTAAATATGAAATATAGAGGCATGTGAGAGCATAACCATGACAGAGTAGGCAATGTGTTACATGCATCTTGGCCATATGCATCAGAGCGAAAGATTATCAAGGAAAATACCTTCATGCTCATGAGTCCTTGCAAACAGTATGTACATAAGCAAGAATTCCTCATACTCATGATTTTGATGCATATACTTACCTTGTGGTCTTGAGTTGGCTTAGGATGGAATGAACCTGCACAACAAGGTTAGATAACACAGGTACATCCACTAGCCAGAGCAAACAAAAGAAACCACAAGAATACCAAGACTGGGATGACATGTAGAGAGTGAGTACAAGGTACCATATTGAATTCAACATGTCCCCAAGAATAAAGATATGCAATGAATTTGACTGATTTCTTTTCCTTAGGTGTCTTGCTCCCCCTGAATCGTACATGGGATATTGGGAGAAGATAGGAAACAGAAAATCAGAGCTGAAAGATATGAATAGAACTTAATTCAAATGAGTTCATATGAACATGTCTTTTCCCCAAAAAGACATGTGGCATCTCTCCTATTGAACATCAAGCATGTGGGATCCTTGAGTATTCTCTCCCCCTTGGAGATTTCTTTCTCCCCCTTAATATATGGGATCCTTGAGTATTCTCTCCCCCTTAGTACTTTCTCCTTTGTAGGTGATAAGCTTTTGATGTGATCTCTCTCTTCCTGATGATAAGCTTTGATGTGATCTCTCTCTCCCCCTTTGACATCAATTTCCAAGAAGGTTTTTCCTGGAATCCGTCGAATAGGTTTGGTCCTTGAGATTCAGTACAAAGCAGGGAATAAAATTGTGATGCTTGTGGAGGACAAGATTCATTGAGTGGAGCTGGATCAGAAGAACGTAGAACAAGTGGCAAACTATTTTTCTGATTGCAAAGTCGGTGGCACCGAGTGGCATATTTCGGTGGTACCGAAAAGATTCGGTTGAACCGAGATTTGCAAGTCGGTGAAACCGAGTTTACAAAGAAAAAACACTTGTCACCTCAGCTCACTAGTCAAGTAAGATCTCACAAAGATTTGCAATGAATTTCCTGAAGGATTTGCAAGGAATTTGATGCGGAAATATGCATAAAAAGAACGAAAAGGAAAAGAGTGAAAGTTTCTAGATGAAGTTTTTTTGTGTTTGAGAGAGAAGGAAACAAATATGCAAGGAACAAATGCAATAACTCAGAAAAGGACACAAGAGAACTTCATCTAGAATTGGGTGGTGACATAGTCACCTATGTTAGAGTATATTGACTTAGGAGTCAAGTGAGGACACTTGATCATAGGTCATACTCATCGTTTAAGCTCAAAATGGGCTTACCATTTTTTGTTTAAGCATCTTGATGTATTCATATCTTGTTGAGTTGCTTTGACTCATGTCTTGGAGTAAAGCTTCTCTAAGATGGAATGACATACCTTGGGTGGTTATGTGGTTCTTGCTCATGTAGTTGAACTTGTGTGGGTGCTCAGGGTTGATGTAGTTCATCAAGAGTTGGGAGCACCTCTTGGAGTTTGAGTTCATCTACCTACATGGGTTAGTTCTTGCAAGGAAGAGCACTTGTGTATCCAAAAATGACAATCATGAAGCTTAACATAGAATTTGTGAAAGGATATGTTTGAATGGTTTTGTGCTTCCTTGTCTTCAATCACTATTGTGTAGAGTCTTGGTCTTGTAGAGATTGCTCAAGATGTGAGTGAGTCGCAATCTCATGGAATTAGATTCAACCAAGCACCTACATGGGTTAGACAACATGCAAGGTGCAAATATATCCAAGACATAAGATAGTTAGCATAAGAGATACATCATGGATTAGTTATAAGCTCATGTCTTGCATGTATCCAATGGGGTGTCTACTCCAAGTTCGAAGCATCAATGATGTTCAATTCTCCTCTCGACCTGCAAAACACTTTCTCATCAAGCGGTTTAGTGAATATATTCGCTAATTGCTTATCGGTGCGAACATGCTTAAGATTGATGTCACCCTTAGCAACATGATCTCGAATGAAATGATGGCGAACTTCAATATGCTTAGTTCGAGAATGTTGTACAGGATTATGACCAATTTTGATAGCACTTTCATTGTCACAAAGCAGTGGAACATGTTTCACATAAATCCCATAATCTTTAAGAGTTTGGGTCATCCAAAGTAATTGAGCACAACATGAACCAGCGGCAATGTATTCCGCTTCGGCGGTGGATAAGGATACCGAGTTTTGTTTCTTGGAAGACCAAGACACAAGAGATCTACCAAGAAATTGACAAGTACCCGAAGTGGACTTTCTATCAACTTTGTCTCCGGCATAATCTGAGTCGGAATAGCCAACAAGATCAAAAGAAGACCTCTTAGGATACCAAATGCCAAAATTTGGTGTATGGATTAAATATCTCACTATCCTTTTCACAGCCTTAAGATGACAATCTTTAGGAGCAGCTTGATATCGTGCACACATGCACACACTTAGCATAATATCGGGACGTGAAGCACATAGGTATAACAATGAACCAATCATAGAGCGATAAACCTTTTGATCAACAGGTTCGCCATCTTTGGTCAAATCATTATGTCCACTAGTAGGCATGGGTGTAGACATACCTTTGCATTCTTGCATATTGAACTTCTTGAATAAGTCCTTGGTGTACTTTGTTTGAGAGACAAATGTACCTTCCTTAGTTTGCTTGATTTGTAACCTGAGAAAGAATTTGAGTTCGCTCATCATAGACATCTCAAACTTCTCTGACATTAGCTTTCCAAACTTTTCACTAAAGAGAGGGTTAGTTGAACCAAATATGATGTCATCAACATAAATTTGGCATACAAATAGTTCTCCGTTAACCTTTTTAGTAAAAAGAGTAGAATCAATTTTACCAATTTCAAAACCACTTGTAGTAAGGAAGTTGGTCAAGCATTTATACCATGCTCTAGGATCTTGTTTAAGACCATAAAGAGCTTTGTGAAGTTTGTAAACATGATTTGGTTTCTTAGGATTGACAAAGCCGGGAGGTTGTTTGACATAAACTTCCTCCTCTATTTCTCCATTTAGAAAAGCACTTTTAATGTCCATTTGCTACAAGGTGATATTATGGTGATTAGCATAGGCAAGTAAGATGCGAATGGACTCAAGTCTAGCAACGGGAGCATACGTCTCACCATAGTCCATACCTTCGACTTGTGTGTATCCTTGGGCGACGAGACGTGCTTTGTTGCGGACCACTTGTCCATCTTCATCTTGCTTGTTGCGAAACACCCATTTGGTACCAATGATGTTGTGGTTGTTGTCGGGCTTCTCAACCAATGTCCAAACTTGGTTTCTCTCAAAATTATGTAGCTCTTCATGCATAGCGTTTATCCAATCCGGATCTTCCAATGCTTCTTCAACCTTCATTGGTTCAATGCTAGAGATGAATGAATAGTTTTCACAAAAGTTAGCTAAACGAGTTCTTGAGCGAGTGATTCTCCCGGTTTGTATATCATTGAGGATTTGCTCGACTGGATGATCTTTGGCAATTCTTGCTCGAACTCGTGAGAGCTTTTGCTTGGGTCTTTGTTGATCTTCTTCATCTTGTTCTTCTTCTTGGCCTTCTTCATTGTTGACGTCATCGTTATCTTGTCGTGGTGGAGAAGGAGGTTGTTGATGTTCATCTTGACGTACTTCCTCGTTTTCTTCATCTTGGTGTGTCCCACTTGTGGATGCTTCCGTGTCGATTCTTGGTTCACCTTGTTGTGAAGTAGAAGCTTCCACTTGGACGGATGAAGTACTCTCCTTCACCTCCGTTGGACGAATTTTGCCAATGGACAAGTCTTGAATTGCTTCCGAAGGGTCTTTGTCTCCTACATCAATTGGCAATTGCTCTACTTGCGAGCCATTAGATTCATCAAACTTCACATCTACCGTCTCTTCAACCTTTCGGGTGAAATTGTTGTAGACACGGTAAGTGTGAGAGTTTGAGCCATAACCAAGTAGAACACCTTCATGAGATTTAGGAGCAAACTTTGAACGATGATGCTTATCAAGAATGTAGCACTTTGAGCCGAATACTCGAAAGTATCCAACTTGAGGCTTGTAACCGGTGAGGAGCTCGTATGCCGTCTTGCCGAGTAGCTTGTGAAGATATAAGCGATTTGTTGCGTGACAAGCTGTCTCAACCGCTTCTGCCCAAAAGTGCTTTGGCGTCTTGTATTCATCAAGCATCGTTCTTGCCATTTCGATGAGCGTCCGGTTCTTCCTCTCAACAACTCCATTTTGTTGAGGTGTGTATGTAGCCGAGAACTCGTGTGAAATCCCTTCTTCGTCAAGAAAGGTGTCCACATTTGCGTTCTTGAACTCCGTTCCGTTTTCACTCTGAACCTTCTTGATCTTCACATCAAACTGATTTTGGGCCTTCCTAGCGAAGTTTCTGAAGATCTTCTGGACCTGCGACTTGTCATTAAGAAAGAACACCCACGTAAATCTTGAAAAATCATCAACTATAACTAGACCAAAAGAATTTCCACCGAGACTCTTGTAGGCGTTGGGACCAAAAAGATCCATGTGAAGCAGCTCGAGTGGCCTCCTTGTGGTCATGATGTTCTTCACGGGATGTCTTCCTCCAACATGTTTACCTGCTTGACAAGCACTGCAAAGTCTATCCTTATCAAATATGACATCGTTAACTCCAAGGATATGATTTCCTTTAATAAGCTTGTCAAGGTTTCTCATGCCAACGTGACCTAGTCGTCTATGCCACAACCAACCTTTTGAGGATTTAGCAACAAAGCAAGTTTTAGGTTGTGCCTTTTTAGAGAAATCGACAATGTAAAGATCACCTCTACGCATACCCGTAAAGACCATTTTATGATTGTCTCGACGAAATACTTGGCAATCTACCTCAGTAAATAGGACATTCAAACCGAATCAGCAAGTCTAGATACTGAAAGTAAGTTGTAGCCAAGAGATTCAACAAGCATGACATTTTGAATGGAACTATCATGTGAGATGGCCACCTTACCAAGGCCAACCACTTTACCCTTTGAATTATCACCAAAGGTGACATATTTTCGAGGGTCGCTGTTTTCAGCAAGTTCACGGAACATCTCTTCATCTCCGGTCATATGATCAGTGCATCCACTATCAAGGACCCATTCCTTTCCTCCTGATTCATATCCCCGAAGATTTGCCATAAGACCAAAATGTCTCATTGAATTATCAAGATCGGAGTCACTATCATCATCATCATAATATTCATGTTCATCATGATCTTGTGGCTCATCATTTCCTAGAGAGGGTAATTCATTAGATAGATGATCAAAGTGGTTACTTTTATGAATTCTTATAGCTTTGAGTATGATATCATTAATGATTCCAACATCTCCTTTAGCATGCTTAAGATTGGCAAGTTCAAGAAGACATTTACCAAAACTAGGATCACTAGAGTTCATCTTACTCAAGGCAATAGATTTATGGAGAATTTCATCCAAAGTTTTCAAGGAGTGATTGGGAAACCGTTCCTCAAGAAATTTCCATATAGTATAGGCGCAATTTTGAGTAGGCAAACTAGCAATCAAATCTTTGGGCAAACCTCTAATGATGAGCTCAATAGTTCTAAGATTGCGAATCATGGCAATATCTTCATCTAGGGTAGGATGCAAGGGATCAATATGGGGTGCACAAGGGCTAGTAATATACTTGTTCAAATGATATTGATTGAAGATTACAAGCATCTCATTTTTCCACTCATGAAAATACTTTCCATCAAGAATAGGCACTCTATGTCTAAGACTCCCTAGAGTAGACACATCCATCTTCCTCCAATGGTGATTAAACCAAGGCAATGGAGACCAAAGCTCTGATACCACTTGTAGGATCTAGAAGTAGATGTGTCTAAAGGGGGGTGATTAGACACTTAGTGCTAAAGTTGCAATCTTTAAGCTTTTTGGTTTAAGTGGGGTTTATTCACAATTTCAGCACACGCAATACATATCAAGCAAGCATGCAAAGAGTATATGAGCAGCGGAATGTAAATCATGCAACTTGCAAGAATGTAAAGGGAAGGGTTTGGAGAGATCAAACGCAATTGAAGACACGGATGTTTTTCCCGTGGTTCGGATAGGTGGTGCTATCCTACATCCACGTTGATGGAGACTTCAACCCACGAAGGGTAACGGTTGCGTGAGTCCACACAGGGCTCCACCCAAGGGCAACGGTTGCGCGAGTCCACACAGGGCTCCACCCACGAAGGGTCCACGAAGAAGCAACCACCCACAAAGGGTCCACGAAGAAGCAACCTTGTCTATCCCACCATGGCCATCGCCCACGAAGGACTTGCCTCACTAGCGGTAGATCTTCACGAAGTAGGCGATCTCCTTGCCCTTACAAACTTCTTGGTTCAACTCCACAATCTTGTCGGAGGCTCCCAAGTGACACCTAGCCAATCTAGGAGACACCACTCTCCAAGAAGTAACAAATGGTGTGTAGGTAATGAACTCCTTGCTCTTGTGCTTCAAATGATAGTCTCCCCAACACTCAACTCTCTCTCATAGGATTTGGATTTGGTGGAAAGAAGATTTGAGTGGAAAGCAACTTGGGAAGGTTAGAGATCAAGATTCATATGGTAGGAATGGAATGTCTTGATCTCAACACATGAGTAGGTGGTTCTCTCTCAGAACATATGAGTTGGAATGGTGTGTGTGTTCTGATGGCTCTCTCTCTCTCTGAATGAGAAAGAGGTGGAGGGGTATATATAGCCTCCACACAAAATCCAACCGTTACACACAGTTTACCAATCTCGGTGGGACCGAATCATAAAACTCGGTCTGACCGAAATAGTAAACCTAGTGACCGTTAGGAATTTCGGTGGGACTGACATGCAACTCGGTAGGACCGATTCGGTTAGGGTTTGGGAATAACGTAATCTCGGTGAGACCGATTACACAAACTCGGTGAGACCGAATTTGGTAATTAGCTAACCAGAGAGTTGGTCAGGCAAACTCGGTGGGACCGATTTGCTCTTTCGGTGAGACCGAGTGGAACTCGATGAGACCGAAAAGTTACAAAGGGGAAACACTGAGTTTACATTGCAATCTCGGTGGGACCGATTGCATATCTCGGTGGGACCGATTGCGTATCTCGGTGGGACCGAGAATATTGCAATAGGTAACAGAGAGTTTGCAATCCCATCTCGGTGAGACCGAGATCCTTATCGGTAGAACCGAATAGCTAGGGTTTGGCAGTGGCTAATGACAAGTGAAACTCGGTGGTGCCGGATAGGAAGAATCGGTAGGACCGAGTTTGGCTTAGGGTTTAGGTCATATGTGGAAGTGGGAAAGTAGCTGAGGATTTTGGAGCATATCATTAAGCACATGAAGCAAGAGGCTCATTAAGCAACACCTCATCCCTCCTTGATAGTATTGGCTTTTCCTATGGACTCAATGTGATCTTGGATCACTAAAATGTAAAATGAAGAGTCATGAGCTTGAAGCTTTAGCCAATCCTTTGTCCTTAGCATCTTGAAGGAGTTCCCACAACCTTTAGTCCATGCCACTCCATTGTTGAACTTACCTGAAACATGCTAGATAGAAATGTTAGTCCAACAAGAGATATGTTGTCATCAACTATCAAAACCACCTAGGGAGAACTTGTGCTTTCACAATTTTATCGTTGCAGTACTGGAATACCTGAGCTCGCCGACATCAAAAATCTCTTTTATGCAGTTGTTGGTGAGATAACCTCGACGCCACCCAGTACTGGGGCAAGAGTTCGGGAGTATTGCCATAACTTGTATAACGGATGCTTTTCGAAGGTTGAGGTACATGATTTCCGAAGGTTTCTTGCTTATGTGTTGACGGATGGATACAGTTGGAGCGTAGGGCTTGTTAGTTGTGTGATATATATTGTGCCTCCATGTATCCCCAATGCCAGATTGCATAACCAGAAAGTTTCAGGAGTTTATAGGTGGGAATTCAAGTAGATCCTAGAATATCTTTTCCTACAAATGCATGATATGGGATCAGGTAAATCTCTATCATATGTTTGTTTTCGGCTTATTTTCCAAGCCAAATCTTTGTTTTGTTTTGAGTTGTGGTATTCAAGTTGCTTCGAAGTTAAGTGTTGATTCCATACCTTTCCTAAGCGGTGTTCTCATATTTCTATGGGAGTGCTAATCCTTGCGATCATCGAGGTTGTCATGTTAATTCTTTTCAACCGGCGCGCTTCTCTTCAAGATGATCCTATAATTTTTTCCATTTGCAAGTTAAACTCTCAGTTTTCTCAACGGTGTGTGGGTCATCCGTCCCAAGTTGTCTTTGTTTTTCCCGCCATCCCACCCTTTTTCTTCAAGGACTCTGATTTCTTAATCAAGTATCATTTTTATTGATGGAAGTCTCTCCATTCTTTTTCGTTAGTATTCTTATCCGGTGATTCTAAGGAAGATACTAATGGAGCTTCAAGTCTATTATTCTTCGTTCTTTTTCTTCTTCGGTGGATTCAATTCAAGATTTGGTGTTAATCTTAACCCTTTCCTCATTTCACAATGCTTTCTCATACCGGTGCACCTCTTAATCGCTCATCTCTCTCTATTCATATCCGAAGTGTCAAAGATAGATCATAAGATTCACGTTTCCGTTCTCGATTCGTCCAAGCTCTTTCGAGGATGTTATCTCGTTCTAGCCATTTAATTCAACCGGTGCAATCTCTGTTTTCAATTAATCATTCAATGGTGTATCTTTTGAGTGGGCCCATAACCCACAGGTCTTTTCCTAGGATCTTACCTGACTCTTCTAATTTCCTTGGAGCTATTCCCAAATTCATTTCAAAGTGTGACGTAAGAATGAATTGTTGAATTGTCATCAGTCATATGTCTTTCTCTAAGATCTTTCAAATTCTTTCCGTAGTTGGTTCAACCTTTCTATTATTCATTCCGGAGTGCCTAAACAATTCTTGATGGTGTTTCTCGTCGTCATTCTCGGTTTTGAAGACCGAAGAAGAGTTTCTCTTCAATCATATATGTTCTCTTGAAGATTCATGGTTCTAGCTTGATGCCATCCTCTCATAATTGTTTTCGATTGTGAGAATTCTTTTCACCCATCTGGAGCATTTCATGAGTTGTTTCCATTTCTTTCCTCCAAAGGCCATCATGTCATAATTCTTCATTCTCAGCGTGTAGCTATCGTTCTCCAAATCTTACCGATGCATCATTTAAGTATTCTCTAATCAGCTCGTGATCTCTTCGTTCACTTGTATCTAAATTCTCTCAAGTATCTTCATTATTTTTCCAATTCTTCCTAGGGATGCGTTCGTTTTTATGTGCTCATTCTTTTAATCCAAACGGTGGTTCATCCAACATTCCTCTTCCGTCGTCATCGTATCAATGCATTTGTGCTTTCCAAATCCTACCGGAGGATCGTTGAAGACCTTCTCAAGTCTACGCTATGTCTCTCTTAATCCTTTCTACGAGAAAAAGTAGTATGCCAAATCTGTTGCTTGTCATCAATTTAAATTGGTGAAGGATACACATAACGTAATTCTTATTATTGTTTCATCCAAGTGATCTAGTTCCTTCTTTCCAGAGTTGTTCATCATGTCACATTTCTCGGTTCGAGATGTTTCATCTTTTTCCAGAGTTCCAAGTTTTTAGCATTATCTCGTCGCGAAGCTCCATCTAAATCATCGCAAGGCTTTACCTTGTGTTTTCAACTTCTCTTTCTTTTATCATCCCTTTATTACCGGAGTTCTTCATGGAGGCTCTACATGGTGGTGCGTCAAGGATTCTTTTCATTGTCCAATTGTTCTTCAAGATTTCTCTCGAAGTTAAGTTCCACCAAGCTATACTCTTAAATAAACATGGTGCTCAGCACATGTCTTGTTTTGAGGAGTTCAAGAATTCTTCATCTTGCATTCCGAAGTGCAATTCTTTCTACCTTATCTTTTGAGCTGGCGGTACGTCATTATTGATAATTTGAGTTCGTGTTTCATGATTCACAACTTGTCAGGAATGAGATATGTTAAAACCATCATTTTCTCTTCGCTCATGAGATCTTTTCAACTGAGCAATATCTTTTTGGAGTTATCTTGGGTTATATTTCACCTAAAGCCTTCTCTAAGGAATGTTGCTAATTGTGGTGCTTAACAATGATCCAAGTTATCTCTTTATCATCTTGGTGGAAGAAGTTTTTCATCTCTTTGGTGTTCTCAATCAAATTAATTGATTCTGTTAGTGGCTAGTCTTCACCTCATAATTTTGGGATGTTTTCCATAAGACCATTGGAAATCATATCTTTTGTTGTTGATTTTCCAACAACTCCATTCAATCCTTCTTCGCAAGGATGCTTTGAAATTCGATTGTGGTAGGAGTTATCATTTTCTCCTCCGTTCATTTCTTTCCATCAATCCAACTTCTATTCTTTCGTTCTGGAGGCATTGTGATGTTGATCTCTTCGACCCATCATCTCATTTTGTAAATATCATGTCCTTTTCCTTGCTTATCATTTAACAAGAGTGTTGTGTCCACTATTCAAGTTATTTTCATCTTATCAAACTTTGCTTCTCTTTTCTAACGGAGTGTTGTCCGAATTCTTTCTCTTCCTTTCTGCCTCGTTTCAACCGGAATGGTTTCAAATTCTTCTTGTCCCGTGTGTGTTTTTCATGTCTCTGCAACCTTCAGGTTCTCATTGTGTTCCTTGTTCCTCTTTGCTAACAGAGTGTTTGCAATTTCGTCCATCTCCATTGTATTCTTTCTTTCAATCTGTTCAACCTCTCAAGGTTCATGGTTTCACTCTTTTGTCAAAGAAGCAACTGTGTTTTACCTCTTGCTCTTCCGCTTCTCTCCGGTTCCATCCTTAGATCTCAGGATGAGATCCTCTTGTAGTGGTGGAGTGTTGTAATGCCCCGAGTCCGATGCGCGAGGTGTCTTCCAGTTATTCGTTGTTGTTGACATGTCATCCGCTTGCGTGTTGCATCTTGCCATGTCATCATGTGCATAGCATCATCATGTTTCCAAAATTTGCATCCGTCCGGGTTCCCCCAGCTCTCTCCGTTGTCCATTCTGAGCCCAGGCACACTCGCACGCGCCTGTGGCACGTCTGAAATAGTATTTTATAAGTGGCTAGAAAATGTTCTTGGAATGGGTTGAAAGTTGGCATGCGGTGTTGTTATGTTGTCGGTAGGCCGCCTACCAAGTTTCATCGCATTCGGAGTCCGTTTGACGCCCCAACGGATAACTATAGCGGCAGTATAGCCGGTCTATTGTCGGACGTTTTCGGTCTCCGGAAACAGTTGCCGGGATGCACTCCTTCCCTCTCATCTTAGCCCAACCTTCTCTTCACAGCCCACCTAGGCCTGCTTAACCCCCCCCCCTCTCGATCGGATCCGTCGGATCGCGATCGGAGGCTCCTAAAACCCCTCCTAACCCCCAAGCCCTGGCACATTTGCTATATATGGGCACCCCTAGTCCATTTTGGGCAACCTAGACCCCTTCCCCTACCTCCTGCTGCAGCCTCCACCCCACTCCTCACATTTCGCGCCGGCCAAACCCCTCCCCGCCACTTGGTAACGCTGCCATGCCCCTTCAGCCAATCCGGGCGCGCCATGTCGCCACCCTACGCCCGCCAACCACTCCGACGCCGCCACCTCACCTCCGAGCCGGCTCCCCCCACCGCAAGCCCGCCAGGCTCGGGCGCAGCCTGCCTGGCCCGAACCGCCGCCGCGTCCCGAGCGCCCAGGCTCCCATCCCGCTCCTCCTCGCCTCCTCATTCGGCTCGCCGGCGATCGCGCCAGGTCCCGACCGCCCTCGCTTGCTCCCCTCCTCCTTCCTCTCTCGTGCCTCACCTCTCTCTGCCCGTGGACAGGCGCCGCCGCCGGAGTGTCGCGCCTTGCTGCCCCATCGCTGCCCGGCCTCGTCGTTGCTGGAAACGGGCCGGCCGTCCCCGGATCCAGTTACCCCATCGCCCCGCCACTGTCTCTGGCCCTCCCCGCCGTCCTGCGCCACCTCACCAGACCACCACGGCAACGCCGCACGCCGGTGTTGACCGCTGCCCTGTGCATGGCCCAGATCCACAGTAGGCCTAGCACGCCGGCCAGCCCCGTCGGCCTGCTCCATTGCGCCCTCCCGCAGGCCGCCTTCCCGATTAGGCCTCAGCCCAATGTGAGCTGACCCCAGTGCCCCTCTTTTTTCTCTTCTTACTGTTGGGCCAGCCCAATACACTTTAGATTCGGCCTAACTAGTTTTTTCCCTGTCCAGCGATTTTAGAAATT
Organism: Triticum dicoccoides; assembly: GCF_002162155.2. NCBI lineage: Eukaryota > Viridiplantae > Streptophyta > Magnoliopsida > Poales > Poaceae > Triticum > Triticum dicoccoides. The sequence goes on along the minus strand of NC_041382.1, from coordinate 581,085,168 downwards.
ATCCAGAGACCACCAGTTTTACAGAAAAGTCCTCTTACTTCATGCATTTAATAACTCATGAACCATGCAACATATTAAAATGTTTTATATATGTAAAATGCTTAGAATTTTGTCTAGTTTCATAATTTCCAACTTTCATCCATGTTAAAAATGTTGTTTGCTTTAAATTTTCTTAAACGCCATGTTAAAATGATTTATTTCATAACTAAATAACCGTAGCTCCAAATTTAATAAACTTTATATGCAAATGGGGTAGAAAAATGCCTAGTTTAACATGGTGCACGCATCGTGCATGTTTAATAACTCTAAAATATGGTTTAGGGCATAACAGTACCAAATCCATAAATTGCATATGAGGATTTTCTGAAATTGTTGTTTGTTGTTTCTGGCCTCATTTAAACTTGCCTAAATAGTTAGTTTAATTATGCTTCACCTCTTGCCATGTTTAACAACATTTAATATTTTTGAGTACCTAACTGGGAGTGAACTAAATAATGAATGTGGTGTTTTGTGAACATGCATCTTGTTACATGTTGAGCTCCACTTAACTTGTAGTTTTGTTTGTGCACTTTGCCATGCCATGCATATTTAAACCGGGCATGCATCATGATTGATTGTGCATCATGCCATGTTATGCGATGGTTGTTTACCATGTTGTTTCCTTCTTTTCGGTGTTGCTTCTTCTTGTCAGTTCCGGTAACGTTGCGTTTGTGAGGATTCGTTCGACTACGTATGTTTGTCTTCTTCATAGACTCGTTCTTCTTCCTTGCGAGATCTCAGGAAAGATGACCATTACCCTCGATATCACTTCTATCTTTGCTTGCTAGTTTTCGCTCTATCGCTATGTCACGCTACCTACCACTTGTTTATCATGCCACCCATATTGCCATGTCAAGCGTCTAACCCACATTCCTAGCAAACCGTTGTTTGGCTATGTTACCGCTTTTGCTCAGCCCCTCTTATAGTGTTGCTAGCTGCAGGTGCCTTGCAGTTTGTTCCATGTTGGAACATGGATATGTTGGGATATCATATTACCTCTTATTTAATTAATGCATCTATATACTTGGCAAAGGGTGGAAGGCTTGGCCTTTTGCTCAGTGTTTTGTTCCACTCTTGTCACCCTAGTTTCTGTCATACCGGCTTTATGTTCCTTGATTTTGCGGTCCTAACGCGGTTGGGATTATGGGACCCCCTTGACAGTTTGCTTTGAATAAATCTCCTCCGGCAAGGCCGAACCTTGGTTTTACATTTGCCACCTATACCTTTTCCCTTGGGAGTCGTGCTCTCGAGGTTCATCTTTATTTTAACACCCCCGGGCCAGTGCTCCTCTGAGTGTTGGTCCAAAACAGAGCCACTTGCGGTGCCGCCCCTAGGAAACTTGGGGTATCTTCGGTTGTCGTACGTGTTCATTCGGTGTGCCCTGAGAACTAGATATGCGCAGCTCCTATTGGGATTTGTTGGCACATTTGGGCGGTCTTGCTGGTCTTGTTTTACCATTGTTGAAATGTCTTGTAACCGGGATTCCGAGTCTGATCGGGTCATTTCGGGAGAAGGAATATCCTTTGTTGATCGTGAGAGCTTGTGATGGGCTAAGTTGGGACACCCCTGCAGGGTATAAACTTTTGAGAGCCGTGCCCGTGGTTATGTGGCATATGGGAATTTGTTAATATCCAGTTGTAGAGAACTTGACACTTTACTTAATTAAAATGCATCAACCGCATGCATAGCCGTGATGGTCTCTTTCGGCGGAGTCCGGGAAGTGAACACGGTTTTGGGTTATGTTTGAATGTAAGTAGTTTCAGGATCACTTCTTGATCACTTCTAACTTCACAACCGTTGCGTAGCTTCTCATCTTACTCTTATTTGCGTATGTTAGCCACCATATTTGCTTAGCGCTTGCTGCTACTCCACCTTTTTACCTTATCCTACCCATAAGCTTAAATAGTCTTGATCTCATGGGTTTTGAGATTGCTGAGTCCTCGTGACTCACAAATACTACCAAAATAGTTGCAGGTGCCGATGATACCAGTGCAGGTGACGCAGCCGAGCTCAGTGGGAGTTTGATGAAGACATTGGTCGTTATTATGTGTCTTTTCTGGATGATCGGTAGTGGTGCCCAGTTGGGACAATCGGGGATCTAGCATTTGGGGTTGTCTTCTTTTATTTTGGTTGCATAGTCGGACCTTCATTTGTACTCTTGATGATGTATGTTTAACTTGTTTTTTGTGTGAAGTGGTGAGTGTAAGCCAACTCTTTATCCCTTTCTTATTCAGTACATGGGATTGTGTGAAGATTATCCCTCTTGCGACAAAACCACCATGCGGTTATGCCTCTAAGTCGTGCCATGACACATGGGAGATATAGCCGCATCATGGGCGTTACATTCTTCTCTGATATTTGGGTTTTGTTTTTCCAACTTGATCTATTTATATTGCAATGGGAAGAGGTCCTTTGTAGTGGGTTCGATCTTACGGTGCTTGATCCCAGTGACAAAAGGGGAACCGACACGTATGTATCGTTGCTACTATGGATAAAATGATGGGGTCTATCTCTACATAGATAGATCTTGTCTACATCATGTCATCGTTCTTATTGCATTACTCCGTTTCTCCATGAACTTAATACACTAGATGCATGTTGGATAGCGGTCGATGTGTGGAGTAATAGTAGTAGATGCAGGCAGGAGTCGGTCTACTAATCTTGGACGTGATGCCTATGTAATGATCATTGCCTGGATATCGTCATGATTATTTGAAGTTCTATCAATTTCCCAACAGTAATTTATTCACCCACCGTTTGTTATTTTTCTCGAGAGAAGCCACTAGTGAAACCTACGGCCCCCGGGTCTCTTTCCCATATTATTTGCCTTTGAGATCTATTTTCCTTTTCTTTTATTTTCACATCTATTAAACTAAAAATACAAAAATACCTTGCTGCAATATATTCTTATTTATTTTATTTGGCGTTCGATCTATCAATCTACTACAATTTATCTCATGTCCGTTTGCCTATCTTGAGGCGCTGTACCCGAAAGGGATTAACAACCCCTTTAACACGTCGGGTTGCGATGATTTGTTATCTGTGTGCAGGTGTTGTTTACGTTGTGTTGCTTGGTTCTCCTACTGGTTCGATAACCTTAGTTTCACATCTGAGGGAAATACCTATCGTTGTTGTGCTGCATCATCCCTTCCTCTTTGGGGAAATACCGACGTAGCTTCAAGCCGTATCAGTTGCTAGTAGTGTTGATTACATCTTGTAGTTGATGCTAGTTGGTTTATTTGGTGGAATATTATATGTTCACATCCTTAATGCTATTCAATACACCTCTGATCTTGAAAATAGATATGATTTGTGAGGAGTTACTTCTGTTCTTGAGGACATGGGAGAAGTCTTGTTATAAGTAATCGTGTGAATGTGGTATTCATTCGATATTTTGATGATATGTATGTTATTGCTTCGTTTAGTGGTGTCATGTGAACTTTGACTACATGACACTTAAAATACTTGGGCCCAAGTGAAGTCATTGTGGATTAATAAGTAGATGATGGGTTGCTAGAGTGACGGAAGCTTAAACCCTAGTTTATGCGTTATTTCGTAAGGGGCTGATTTGGATCCATATGTTTCATACTATTGTTAGATTTATCTAAATTCTTACTTCATAGTTGCGGATGCTTGCGAGAGGGGATAATCATAAGTGGGATGCTTGTTCAAGTAATAACAACACCCAAGTACCGATGCACCCACATATCAAAGTATCAAAGTAGCAAACATGAATCAACTAAACATGATGAAAGTGACTAGAAGATAATTCCCATGTGTCCTCGAGAATGCTTTGCTTATTATAAGAGAATGTTTCGGCTTGTCCATTGCTATAAAAAGGATTGGGCTAACTTGCTGCACCTTTGTTACCATTGCTACTTGTTACAAATTACCTCGCTATCAAACGATCTGTTACCGCTATTTTCACTACTTGCAGAGAATACCTTGCTGAAAACCGCTTATCATTTCCTTATGCTCCTTGTTGGGTTCGACACTCTTACTTATCGAAAGGACTACGATTGATCCCCTATACTTGTAGGTCATCAGGAGGAGGCCATAAGATGTATGTGAGAGCCACAATCTCACACGACGTGTCCCTAGGGGGGCACGCCACCTGAGCTCGTGGGCCCCACGTAACTTCGTTTGACCTAATTCCAAGCCTATAAATTCCCATAAATCTCAAGGACGACAGAGAGTCACCTGAAGCAATTTTTCCGCCGCCGCAATGATCCCATCTGGTGGCCTTTTCAGGTACTCTATTGGAGAGGGAATCGATCACGGAGGGCTTCTACATCAACCTTACCGCACCTCCGATGATGTATGACTAGTTCAGCATCCACCTATGGGTCCATAGTTATTAGTTAGATGTCTTCTTGTCTCTCTTTGATCTTCAATATAATGTTCTCCTCGGAGTTCTATCCAATGTAACCTTATTTTATGGTGTGTTTGTTGGGATCCGATGAATTGTGGGTTTATGATTGGAATATTCATTGAAAGGATCCGAGTCTTTGTTGAACTTTATTATACATGATTATTATGTCGTTGTATTTCTCTCTGATCTATCCGTTTGGTTTGGCCAACTAGATTGATTTATCTTTAGTAGGAGAGGTGCTTTGTAGTGGGTTCAATGTTGCGGTGTCCTCACCTTATGACTGGAGGGGTCACTGTTGGAGATATGCCCTAGAGGCAATCATGTATGATGATACTTCCTATGTGCTTATGAATAAAGATAGTCCTTGGACATTATCAATGATGTGTATCAACAAGTACATGACTTGTTTGTGGGACTACGCATTGTATGATGACTGTCCTAAAAGGTCCCTTGTCGGAAGGGCTATGTGGACGGGCAGCCGACTAGACTAGCATATGGCACGGTCGAGGCTTGGTCTCACTAGCCATGGAGCATTGGATGCTAACCGGATAATATGGACTCGGAAGGATCTGATCGGATTCGATGTAGTCGGATCCGAGTCAAGATAAGGTCCGAGTCGGACAGACCCGACTATGAGACACAATGTTATGTCATCTGTGAGTCTCTAGTACATCATACGTTCTATGTCTTAAGACCTGAGCTTGCGCATGTACTCGGGATGGTGATAGACCTGCTTTGGGCCGAACAAATGCTACTCCGTGACTGGGTAGTTACAAAGGTAGGTTTCGGGCTTGTCCAGACCCATGCTACGAGACATGGTCGAGCAGATGGGATTTGTCCCTCCGATCAGGAGAGATATACTCTGGGCCCCTTGTGCAATCTGACCAGGATAAGCATGGTCATGCGACAAGGATTATGAGATAATCCAGTTTGTGGTCTGCATTACTGGAACGAGAAAGAGGCCGGGCTAGCACAAGGATGACAGACTCGCCTTGAGCCCGACAACATATATCATGTGGCAAAGGGAATAGAAGTGTGACATGTTGTACAGGTTCGCCAACCGGCTTCATTGTCTACTTGGTGGTCGGCACGCCTTGCTAGAGGCCGCTAAAAGCTGAGCAGGTCGGAGGTGATCCAACCTACAACCAAGCCGACTTGAACCTAAGGGGTCACGCGCTTAAGGGAAGGAACATGTGAGGCTGGATCAGACCCCACGAGTTAGATGTGATCCTACTCGGACTCGGATCCAGGCCGAATAGACTTTGAGCTTTAGGATCTGTGAGACGCCCAAATGTTGAGCCCGCGACGAATGCCTATATATAGTGGGGGTGCGGCACACTCATGCGGTTGATCGCTTCAGTGCCATCACTAGGTTTTGCATGGTTACGAATAGCCGCCTCCTCTCATCGTCGATTGTGTGATTGGATCTAGCAGTCCGCCACACGGTGTTCCTCCTGCACGCGCGGATACCGTTAGAGGGGGTGCACTTCTTGGGGAACGCAATAATTTCAAAAACAATTCCTACGCACACGCAAGATCATGGTGATGCATAGCAATGAGAGGGAAGAGTGTTGTCTACGTACCCTCATAGACCGTAAGCGGAAGCGTTATGACAATGCGGTTGATGTAGTCGTATGTCTTCACGATCGACCGATCCTAGTACCGAAAACACGTGTCACATCCCTAGTTCTGGTATGACCTAGACTAGCTAGTCATTTGTGCATCATGTTTATATTCCATTTAAATTTGAAATGAGGATTGGTGGAACCCTCAGAATCATTTTTGAAAATGACCCAAATAAAAATTTCTCCAAAAGGGTCCAAGAAAATGCTCATGTTGCTCTCTGAAAATATTGGGCAGAGAAAAATCAAACCAATATTTTTAGGATCTCATAAGTATTTAATTTTGGCCATTTGGATTAAACCGATAATTATTTGCCTTGGATATATAAAATTATATATATAAAATATATGTCCAAAAATTATGCCACCTGTTGGGGAGCTCTGGAATAATATAGTTAGCTCCTGCAAAAATTGGCATAAGGTAATAAAATGATTTAATATTTTAATTAAATCAAAACAAATGTCAGAAAAATTAGAAAACAAAAATAAAAGAGGGAGACTTACCTGGGCCTCCTCCCTGTGCAGCCCAGCAGCAGCAGGCCGGACCAGCCCGCCTCCTCCTCTGTCGTCTTCGTCCTCGACAGAGGGAGGGGAGCGTGCCCGGCGCGCACGCGCGCCACCGCGCCACGCCACTAGCCTCCCTGCTTGCCTGGCGCCCTCCTCGTCGCCCTGGAACGCCCGGACGTCGCCACGCCCCCCCCGTACCCTCTCACTCTCCCCCCCAATTCTTCCTTTCCTCTCCCTCGCTCTCTCTCTCCCGTGTCCGAACGCGTCGGTCGCCGCCGTTCGCCATAGCCACCGGCCTCCCCTCGCCTCCCCGACACGCACAGGACCTCCGCCCCCTCGCCCTGAAGCTCTCCGTCAAGCCACAAGGCGCCGGACGCCCTGTGGAGCCGCCGTCGCCATCGTCTTCCTCCTCGGACACCGTCGACCGCCGACTCCGATTCGCCGTCTCCAACGCGTCCCCGGCCACAACGAGCAGCCCTGGAGGTCCGCGGTGAGCTCTGCCACCGTTCCCCTCTCTTCTCCCCCTCGTTCCCGCGTCGTAGCTCCGTTCCCCACCATGGCCGAAGCCATCGCCGCCGCAGCTCCTCGCCGCCATGGCCATAGCCGCCGCAGGCCGCAGCCGAGCTCGCCGTTGCACTCAGTGCACTCTGGCGAGTCGCGCGGACCCGCTCGCAGCCTCCCTAGTGCCCTGCAGCGCCTAACCCGCATCGACCGAACTCCGGCAGCCGCAGCCGAGCTCGCCGCCATCGACTCCGGCCATCCCAGGCCCAGCCACGGCCACCGGCCGACGCGCCATCGAGCTGGCTTTCCAACGCACCTAGCCGCGCGCCATTTGGAGCACCACAGAGGAAACCCGGGGCACAAGTACGCCGCGGACCTCGCCGGCGACTAACCGCCGGCGGGTTTGACTTGTTTGACCTGGGGTTTGACCCCCCCCCCCCAGGGTCACTAACGCGTGGGCCCCGTCGGCCAGGTGATTAGCTTAGTGCTAATCACCGTTAACTAACCCCCCCTGACACTGACAGTGGGCCCCAGCGCCACTAACTTTTAATTAGGATTAAATTAACCCCCTGTCACTGACGTGTGGACCCCACACGTCAGGTTTGACCCTAGCCGGCCGCAGTTGACCTTCTGACGTCATGCTTACTCAATGCTGACGCAATAATGATTTCTGGAATTATTTTAATTCAGGAAATTCCAGAAATTGTTTTAAACTTCAAAAATTCATAGAAATTCAACCGTAGCTCAGATTGAAATGATTTATATATGAAAAATTATCAGAAAAATGTAATCTGTCCATCTGTACTAGTTTCATGCATGACAAACCAGCTTATACATGCTGAATATGAGAAAACACATTATGGCATATATAGGAGCTTAATTTGGAGATGCATTTGAACCCTTGATTCAAATGGACTTCATTCAATTTGAATACTAGTTGCTTTAGCTCAAATAGCATCACATCTACATGCCATGCTCATGCATCATATTGTTGCATATGTTTGTGTATTGATTGCCGACACCGTTCCTTCTCGATAGGTCCTGCTCCGGAGACCGTTCCAGAGTGCCTGTCTATGAAGCAGTGCCTCCCTTGTTGATCTACCAGGCAAGCAAACCCCGTTGTTCATTCCGATAAAATCCTACTCTCTTGCTCCTGCTCTCAGTTATTGCATTAGGACAACAACGATTCATCTGCTACTTTGTGCTGCGGTAGTTGAACCCATTCCTCTGCATGACCTGTCATTGCCACAGTAAATAGTTGAAACCCACTAGCATGTGTAGGAGTTGATTGAAGCCATTGTTGTGTTCCTACCATGCTATGCCTGCTATTGCTTAGAGTTGTGTCAGGTCTGATTCATTGGGAATGAATTGGAGTGTTACGATATGTTCTGGTGCTGAGAGTTAAGTGTGTGAACACGATTTGGTAAAGGTAGCGGTGAGAGGCCATGTAGGAGTACATGGTGGGTTGTCTCACTGGAACCGTCCTTAAGCACTGAGTTCTGTGTATGTTGTCCAATGACTCGATACTACCACACATTGGGTTCCGGTAACTCGACCCCTCTCGACTTATTAACCAACTTGATCTCTGTCCAGGAGTCGCAACTAGTTTCTGGTGTTTGTAGGTAGTGTTAGTAGTCTACCAAGTGGCACCCAGCCAGGTGGGCTTGGGACAGACTAGGCACAAGTGGCACGGTGTACCAAGCATAGATCCATCCGGCGAGGTGGGCTTGGGAACCCTGCACACATCGTTTGGGGCCATGAGTGAAACCCCGGCTGGATCTCCTTGCGGATGGAACCCGAATAGGCGATAAACCTGGATTAGAATCTTGTGTGGTTAGTCAGGTCGTGGCCGACACCCTCGCTAGGCTTCCGCTTGAAGGTTGCCGAGATACATGACGTGTACATGGCGGTAAGTGGCGAGAGCGTGTGTGAAGAAGTACACCCCTGCAGGGTTAACATGATCTATTCGAATAGCCGGGTCCGCGGTTATGGACTTCTTGGATGCTTACATGGTACATAGACAACTTGAAGTGGATACTCTAAAATGCTCAAGACAAGTGTGAGTGCTATGGATGGCCTTCTCGTAGGGAGATGGGGATGAATCCATAGTAGTGTATTGTGTGGTGATTAGTGGACTCGTGTGCGCCATATCACCTCAAGAGTTTCTGGTAGTCGTAGAACAGGATAGCCACAGAGTTAAAGCTGGCTTGCTGCAACTAAACCCCACATTACCCTCTTGATACAAATGCATGTATGATAGGATCTGATGTAAGTCTTGCTGAGTACCTTTGTACTCATGTTGCTTTATTTATGTTTTTGCAGCGGAGACTTCGGTCTTACTAGTGTCTTGTGGTCTTCGACGAGTAGCTTGTACCTCAGCTACGATCTTGATCGGACGTTGTAGATAGTCAGGCTTTCAGCCTTTTTCATTTATAGATGTCTGTACTCAGACATGTAATGCTTCCGTTTGTTGCTTGATTGCTCTGAATGTTGGGTCATGTGACCCCTGGTTGTAATATTGCTATGTTGGCTCTTTGAGCCTTACCTATATGAGTTGCTGAGTTATGATGTGATGCCATGTTGTACAGCACATACTTGCATGTTATGCGTACGTGTAATGTGTATTGCTATGTGTGGGATCTGACTATCTAGTTGTTTATCCTTAGTAGCCTCTCTTACCGGGAAATGTCTCCTAGTGCTTCCACTGAGCCCTGGTAGCTTGCTACTGCTCCGGAACACTTAGGTTGGTCGGCATGTGTCCTTCTTCGATCCTGTGTCTGTCCCTTCGGGGAAATGTCACGCGATGAATACCGAAGTCCTGTTAGCCTGCTACAGCCCGGTTCACTGGAATCCTGATAGCCCAGTGCTACAGCCTGGATTCACTCGCTGATGACCGACACGTTCGATGTTGGGTCATGGATGCCTGTCCCTGTAAGCTAGTGCCACTTTGGGTTTATGACTAGCCATGTCAGCCCGGGCTCTTTATCATATGGATGCTAGCGACACCATCATATACGTGTGCCAAAAGGCGCAAACGGTCCCGGGCAAAGGTAAGGCAACACCCGTGGGGATACCGTGCGTGAGGCCGCAAAGTGATATGAGGTGTTACATGCTAGATCGATGTGGCATTGAGTCGGGGTCCTGACAGCGCTGGTATCAGAGCCTGACTGCCTGTAGGATTACCAAGCCAAACTGGTCGAAGTTGAGTCTAGAAATTCTTTAGTTATATAAGGGAATTGATTGTGGGAAGGAACGTAAGGCTCTTTTTACTCCTTTACCTCATGGCCTTCTGATCTGAGTCATCCTATCTTTCCTACGGGGTTAAGGAACTAGGCTTTCTCTTCCGTCTATCAGGATCACGTGTTACTACTCCGTAGTCCCATAGGATTGGTTGACCAGAGTCATACCCCAGTTTTGAGTATTTCCGGTGTAGTTTGTTTAGTATGATCTCAGAACCTTGAGTAATGTTGATGAGTATGTTACCACCCCATTTCTAGTAGGATGTCTCATTCTGAGCATTTTACTGTCGTTATGCTGCCGGAATTTTCCTAGGGGTTCGAGAGATACTAATTCCTTGTCCTACATTCTACAGTCTATAGTTGATGCTGACTCCGTCCCTGGTTTCGTTTCTCAGGATGTCATCAAGTTCTATTGTTCGTAGCCAGAACCATGGAGATGGTAGGGATGGGGATCCTCCCGACCCGCCTTCGTTGACAGAGTTCATGTTAGAAATGGAGAGGAACAAGCGTGAGTCTAACCGTTTGTTGGCACGTATTGAGGAGAACACCGCACGTCAATCCAATAAGTTTGCGACCATTCATGACTTCATTCGCTTGCACCCATCTACCTTTCATCATTCCATCGAGCCACTCGATGCAGATGACTGGCTCCGTAGCATCACTCATAAGCTGCGTTCCGCGAGCATAGCTGAAGATGACAAGGTCACCTATGCCACATACCACCTGGAAGGTCCTGCTAGTCTTTGGTGGCAGAACTATGAGGCTTTGCTTCCAGCTGGCCAGAATCCTACCTGGAGAGATTTCACTGAGGCTTTTCGCGAGCATCACATTCCTGAAGCCCTCATCGATCGCAAGAGAGAAGAGTTCTGTAGTGTCACCCAGGGTAAGATGGCTGTTGATGCTTATAGTAGAGAGTTTGAGAACCTCGCTCGCTATGCTACAGAAGAAGTGTCCACGGACGCCAAGAAGCAGGCTAGGTTCCGGAAGGGTCTCAACCCCAAGTTGCGTCGTGAACTCCACCTGCATCATTGTGATACATTCCAAGCCCTTGTGAACAAGGCCATTAATGCAGAGACAGCTCAACTCACTTACGAGGAGTCTCGTAAGCACACTCGTGATTTGGGATCTTCCTCCGGTTCTAGCTCTCAGAAGCGCCGGATTTGGGTTCCAAACTCCGCTCTTCCACCCAAATATGTACCGAGGCCATCTTATGTGGCACCTCATCAAGTTCAGCAGTATGCTCCACCCAGGCCTATTGGTGGACCGCCTTCTAATGCAGGTCCACATCCTACCTCCAAGATTTGTTACAAGTGCGGAGAGCCAGGCCACATTGCCCGTATTTGCACTCAGACCAAAGTTGCTCCACCCCAGCCCGAGAAGTCTATTGGCCATGGTAAGCCATCACGCAAGATGATCAGTGCCAAGTCAGCTCCCACTGAACATGGACGTGTGCATCACGTCTCAGCTAAAGACGCTCATGATGATCCAAATGTCGTTCTTCGTACACTCCTTGTCAACTGTCATCCGGCATCGGTTTTGTTCGATACTGGAGCGTCTCATTCCTTCATTTCTGAAAGCTATGCCCGCTTGCACGACATGTCATTTTGTGATATGCCCTCCCCGCTACTTATTCAAACTCCTGGATCCAAATGGAAAACTTCTAGGATAAGTTATGGCAATGAAATCCTTGTTGACAGACTTGTATTCCTTGCTTCCTTGATATCTCTCAAGTCTTCGGATATTAACATCATCTTGGGTATGGACTGGATGACAGCTCATCATGCCAAGATTGATTGTTTCACCAGGTCTGTTCAGCTCACACACCCATCTGGCAAGATAGTCACTGTCTCCACTAGAGTTGCAAAGCGTCAGCTCTATTCCCTTAATGCCAGCCCTCTTCCAGACCTTGAAGATATCCCGGTAGTCCGTGACTTTCCGGATGTCTTTCCAGAGGAACTGCCAGGTGTTCCGCCTGACAGAGATGTAGAGTTCGTCATAGATCTTATCCCAGGAACTGCTCCAATCTCTAGGAGACCCTACAAGATGGCACCCTTAGAACTAGCCGAGCTTAAGAAACAACTTGATGAGTCCCTGCAAAAGGGTTTCATCCATCCTAGTTCTTCTCCTTGGGCTTGCCCCGTCCTCTTCGTCAAGAAGAAGGATGGTACGGATCGGATGGTTGTAGATTATCGCCCCGTTAATTTGGTCACGATAAAGAACAAGTATCCGCTCCCCAGGATCAACGACCTGTATGATCAGCTCGCTGGATCCTCAGTCTTCTCCAAGATAGATTTAAGGTTAGGATACCACCAAATTAAGATCAGAAACGGGGACATTCCCAAGACAGCCTTTGTTACTCGTTATGGTCAGTACGAGTACACAGTCATGTCCTTCGGTCTAACCAACGCCCCAGCCACATTCTCCCGCTTGATGAACTCGATCTTTATGGAGTACTTAGATAAGTTCGTCGTGGTTTACCTCGATGATATTCTTATTTACTCGAAGAACGAAGAAGAGCATGCCGAACATCTTAGACTTGTGTTAGAAAAACTCAGAGAGCACCGCCTTTATGCCAAGTTCTCCAAGTGTGAATTTTGGTTGCCAGAAGTGACCTACCTAGGCCACGTAATCTCTGGCAAGGGCATTGCTGTCAACCCCGAGAGAGTTAAAGCCGTTCTTGATTGGACTCCACCTGAAACAGTCAAACAAGTTAGGAGTTTCCTTGGTCTAGCCAGCTATTGTCGCCGCTTTGTTGAAAACTTCTCCAAAGTAGCCAAACCCCTCACGGAACTTCTCAAGAAAGATAAAAAGTTTGAGTGGTCCCCACAGTGTGAACACAGTTTTCAGGAACTGAAAAGGCGCCTGACTTCTGCTCGCATACTCGTGCCACCGGATTTCACTAAAGACTTTATTATCTACTGCGACGCCTCACGACAGGGACTAGGTTGCATTCTTATGCAGGATCATCATGTGATTGCCTATGCATCTCGACAGTTGCATCCACATGAGGATAATTATCCTACACATGATCTAGAGCTTGCAGCCGTAGTCTATGCACTCAAGACCTGGCGACATTACCTCCTTGGTAAACGTTGCGAGATCTACACCGATCACCAGAGTCTCAAGTATATCTTCACCCAACCGGATCTGAACCTTAGGCAACGACGTTGGTTGGAGTTAATCATAGATTATGATCTAGGGATTACCTACACCCCAGGAAAAGCCAATGTCATGGCTAATGCTCTAAGCCGTAAATCCTATTGCAACAATCTCATGTTGCAGCAAGGCCAACCACTTCTCCATGAGGAATTCTGTAAGCTTAATCTTCACATTGCTCCTCGCGGATTTCTTTCTACCTTGGTGGCGAAACCTACCCTTGTGGATCTTATCATAGAAGCCCAGAAGCATGATACGGGGATTACCCGGATCAAGAGAAACATTGCCAAGGGTATTGCTGGTAGTTTCTCTATAGATGATCGAGGTGTTGTTTTCTTTGGGAACCGCCTGGTGGTCCCCAAGAAGCAACATCTTCGACAATTGATTCTCAAGGAGGCGCATGAATCTCCTCTTACGATTCATCCCGGTAGCACTAAGATGTATCAGGACCTACGCCAGAGGTTCTGGTGGACTAGGATGAAGAGAGAAATCGCTGAGTTCATTGCTAAATGTGACGTTTGTCGTCGCGTTAAGGCAGAGCATCAAAGACCTGCTGGCACCCTTCAGCCTTTAGCTATTCCTGAATGGAAATGGGATAAAGTTGGTATGGACTTCATCACCGGCTTTCCCAGGACCAAGAGAGGGAATAACGCTATCTTCGTAGTCGTTGATCGTCTTTCCAAAGTGGCTCACTTCCTTCCTGTTCGAGAGAGTATCACTGCTAGTCAGCTTGCTGACTTATACATTTCTCGAATAGTGTCACTTCATGGTGTTCCACTAGAGATCAATTCAGACCGTGGCAGTCTTTTCACTTCTCATTTCTGGGAGAGTTTCCAAACTGCCATGGGAACCCATCTTTCCTTCAGTACCGCTTTCCACCCTCAGTCGAGTGGTCAGGTGGAACGGGTCAATCAAATTCTCGAAGACATGCTTAGAGCTTGCGTTATCTCATTCGGTATGGATTGGGAGAAATGTCTTCCTTTTGCCGAGTTTGCTTATAACAATAGCTATCAATCCAGCCTCAAGAAAGCTCCTTTTGAGGTTCTCTATGGACGGAGATGTCGAACACCTTTGAACTGGTCAGAAACCAGTGAAAGACAATTCTTTGGACCGGACATGATCCAGGAGGCAGAAGAGCAAGTTCGCATCATTCGTGGGAATTTGAAAACAGCCCAGTCTCGTCAAAAGAGTCAGTATGATCGTCATCATAAGGATATGACTTATGAAGTTGGCGAAAAGGCTTACCTTCGGGTTACTCCCATGAAGGGTACCCATCATTTCGGTATCAAGGGCAAGTTGGCTCCTCGTTACATTGGTCCTTTTCGTATTCTCGCTAAACGAGGAGAGGTTGCCTACCAATTGGAACTACCCCCACATCTTTCTCGAGTTCATGATGTCTTCCACGTCTCTCAACTCAGGCGTTGCTTCTCGGATCCCATCCGCGGAGTGGACCACGAAATGCTTGATCTCCAAGATAACCTCACATACCGAGAGTACCCGGTTCGCATTCTTGATCAAGCAGAGCGTGTCACCCGACGTCAGAACATCAAGTTTCTCAAAGTTCAGTGGTCTCATCATTCCGAGAGAGAAGCTACTTGGGAGCGAGAAGATCGTCTTCGACTGGAGTATCCCGCTTTCTTTCCGTCGACCCCTGAATCTCGGGACGAGATTCTTTCAACTGGGGGCGAGTTGTCACATCCCTAGTTCTGGTATGACCTAGACTAGCTAGTCATTTGTGCATCATGTTTATATTCCATTTAAATTTGAAATGAGGATTGGTGGAACCCTCAGAATCATTTTTGAAAATGACCCAAATAAAAATTTCTCCAAAAGGGTCCAAGAAAATGCTCATGTTGCTCTCTGAAAATATTGGGCAGAGAAAAATCAAACCAATATTTTTAGGATCTCATAAGTATTTAATTTTGGCCATTTGGATTAAACCGATAATTATTTGCCTTGGATATATAAAATTATATATATAAAATATATGTCCAAAAATTATGCCACCTGTTGGGGAGCTCTGGAATAATATAGTTAGCTCCTGCAAAAATTGGCATAAGGTAATAAAATGATTTAATATTTTAATTAAATCAAAACAAATGTCAGAAAAATTAGAAAACAAAAATAAAAGAGGGAGACTTACCTGGGCCTCCTCCCTGTGCAGCCTAGCAGCAGCAGGCCGGCCCAGCCAGCAGGCGGCCCAGCCCGCCTCCTCCTCTGTCGTCTTCGTCCTCGACAGAGGGAGGGGAGCGTGCCCGGCGCGCGCGCGCGCCACCGCACCACGCCACCAGCCTCCCTGCTTGCCTGGCGCCCTCCTCGTCGCCCTGGAACGCCCGGACGTCGCCACGCCCCCCCCCTCCCCCGTACCCTCTCACTC